>NC_080162.1:68559759-68796761 GCF_950295315.1 Erinaceus europaeus | reverse complement strand
AAAAAGAAACACCTACAGTACTTTTCTGCTGGTGAAGCTCCTCTCTCTCCAAAGGCGGCCTTGAACCCACATCCTCGTATATGGAGATGCATATACTCTGCCAGCTGTGCTACCACCTGACACAGTCCTGTTGATTTAACCATGCTTAGTTACCCCAGAGGGATAAAGAATAGAGAAGCTTCCAATGGAAGGGATGGGATATAGAACTCTGGTGGTGGGAACTGTACCCCTCTTATCCCACAATCTTACTGATCATTCTTAAATCACTAATGAAAACATAAAAATAAAGAAATTATGAGACATAAATTCACTGGAATACTACTCTGCAATAAAAAGGACGATATTGCATCCTTTGGGACACAATGAATGCAACTGGAACTGACTATACTTGGTGAAGTAAGTAAGGAAGTGAATTGAAACATAGGAACTCCCCCCCCCCTACCAAATGTCAAACTGTCTTTAAGATCTTGTGAGAACTATGATGATTACTGTTGGGTGTGTGTGTGTGTGGAGGGAGGAGTCGGTCAGCTTTGGTGGTGGGTGAGGTGTGGAGCTATAGCCCTGTAATCTTATAAATTATTATGTCACTAATAATAAATGAAACTAAGGGTAATTAAAAATTAAACTATTGTGCTAAATCATGACAAAGGAACACACATGTTAATTTTCAAACATGAACACCTGAAACCAACAACATAGTTTCACAGTGCCATGATACTACAATTTAAAAATATTCTCAGGGCCAGGCAGTGGTGCACCTGGTTAAGTGCTCACATCACAGTGCGAAGGGACCAGGGTTCAAGCTCCTGTTCCCCACCTGCAGGGGGAAAGTTTCATGAGTGATGAAGCAGGGCTGCAGGTATCTATCTCTCTGTCTCTCTCCCTCTCTGTTTTTCCTTTCCCTCTCAGTTTCTGTTTCTATCCAATAATAAATAAAAAAGTTTTAAAAATATTCTCATGGAAAGTAAATTTAAGGTGGGGGTAGGTAGACAGTATAATGGTTATGCAAAAAAAAAAAAAAAAGACTCTAATGTCTGAGGCTCCAAAGTCTCAGGTTCACTCCCCAGCACCACCATAAACCAGAGTTGAAAAAAAAAAAAAGGACGAAAAAGAAGTAGTAGCAGTGGTGGTGATGGTGGTGGTGATGGTAGAAGAGGGAGAGGGGGAGAAAAGAAAAGGAAATAGATTTAAAAAAAACTTCAAGAATTAAAGAAAAATTCAAGGGCTGGGTAGTGCCATACCCAGTAGGTAGAGTGAACACATGCCATTTTGCAGGACTGAGGGGTTCAAGGCCCTGTATCCCACCTGTGGGGGAAAGCTGTACTACTGGTAGAGCAAGCTGCAGGTGTTTCTCTTTCTCTTTCCCTCTCTCTCTGCAACCCCATTTCTCTCTATCATTTAAAGTAGTTCTCAATTGTTGAGCCTGTTTACCTATGAACATTTAAAAAATATGTACATTACTGGTGTTAAAAAGTTTTTTAAAAAGTAGTCACTCAATTTGAATGCACTTAAGGGGAAAAAAGAGGGCCAGTGAAATAGCTCACTTGGATAGTGTGCTGCTTTGCCATGTGCACGTCTGAGGTTTGAAGGATGCTTCACTACTATGGTCTCTCTCCCTTCTCTCTCTCTCTCTCTGAAAAAAAAGAGGAGAGAAAGACTATAACAAAGCAATTAATTCAGAAGTGGTAAAAGACATACAATAAAAAGTCTCCCTTCCTTATTCCCCACAAAAGGTAGTTTTTCTCTCGTCTATGTTGGGCCTTGCTCTTTTTCACTCATTAATACACCCTGAATATGTTCCACATCAACATGAAAGCTGATTCATTCTTAACAATAGTCTACTAATGTATCATGACATATTTAACAAGTACCCTTTGATTAATGTTTAGGTGGTTTCCAATTTTTCCTAAAACGGATAGTGTAGTAATTATTCTTGTTCTTGGGTACAGACGTTACCAATTCACACCTGTGAGTATAATCACAGTGTAAAGCCACATAGAGCTGTAATTCTGACAGATGTTACCAAACTGCCTTCCATAAAGGCTACCTTAATTTGTACTTTGACGTACAAGCAATGTCTGAGAGAGACAAACATGCTCTTGCCAAGATGCTAAAAGTCACTGTGGTTCCTTTCCTAGGAATTCTGATCATTCTCTTTGCTCATTAGACTACTGGGTTGTTGATCTTTTATTCTTTTTGTTCTCCTTAAAATTATGTTTGTCTTTTATTGTAGGTGACCTTCATATATCAGGGAGGGGAATTACCTTTTTTTTTTTTTTGTAATATGTATTGCAAAAACTAAAAAAAAAAAAATTTTTTTTTTTTTGGTCAGGTGAATGAGCTCTAAAAATACACTTACATATAGTTTTTTAAATTAATTTTTATTCTAAATAAATTTTTTTTAAATAAATTTTCTTTTAAAATTGTATCTTTATTTATTTATTGGATAGAGACATCAGAAATTGAGATGGGGGAGATAGAGAGGGAGGGAGACAGAGAGACACCTACAGCTATGTTTCACTATTTGTGAAGCTTTTCCCTTTCAGGTGGAGACCAGGGGCCCAAACCAGGGTCCTTGAGCATTGTAACTTGTGTGTTCAACCAGGTGTGCCACCACCCAGCCGGGGTATAGTGTTTTTTTTTTTTTTAATATTTATTTATTTCCTTTTGTTGCCCTTGTTTTTATTGTTGTAGTTATTATTGTTGTTGTTATTGATGTCATTGTTGTTGGATAGGACAGAGAGAAATGGAGACAGGAAGGGAAGACAGAGAGGAGAGAGAAAGACAGACACCTACGGACCTGCTTCACCGCTTGAGAAGCAACCACTCTGCAGGTGGGCAGCCGGGGGCTCAAACCGGGATCCTTATGTCGGTCCTTGCATTTTATGCCACGTGTGCTTAACCTGCTGTGCTACCACCCTACTCCTTTATTTATTTATTTATTTATTTATTTTTTAAATATCTGTTTCTTACACCCTTAGGCCAGATAGATCAAAACCATCTGGCCCTGTCAGTACCTAAGATACAGTGTTTAGTAAATACTCCTAAAGGGCACAAAGCACTGTGAGATCAAGTATATTATGGTAGATCCTAATCACTAGATTTTCATAGAAAACCAAATCCCCAACTAACTTGGCTACAAAGATAATTAACTACTGCTATTTAAAATTTTTTTTCTAAGACTACAAGGAAGGAATCCTCCCCATTCTCTTTAAGATCCTTATTTCTCCTAGTCCTGGAACCTCTAGAACTATGCCCATATTTCTTGGTGTTTCTTCTCTCTGATCGCTAGCAGTTATACTGCCTGTGTTGATCTCAACTAAATCAATGCTACCAGTGCTGCTATGCCACATTCTGCTGCTACTGACTTGTTATTATGGATTGTCATCAGAGACACTGAGCCTGAGATATCAACCTCCTAACTCTTTTAACCTGGTGAAGTCTTTTCTAACACATTGACCTACCTAGTTCTAATTCAGATAGCACATTATCTAACAAAGACACCAAATACAGGCTAGGGCTTAGGGTACTGGGTACAGCTTTATATGTATCCATAAGCAAGGGACAATTATATAACTCAAAATAAAAGTGCTTAATAGCTTTCTGTAATTAGACTTAGGTCTAATAAGCCTGGGATCCTAGTAGAAGGGCCTAAAGAAGGCATCATAAATTCTCTAGTTGATCAAATAAGCTTGACAACCTAGTAGAAAGGCCCAAAGAAGACAACCCCCCCCATAAACATAATACTGATTTAGATACAACAAATGCCATTCAACAGTTTAACAACTGGGAGAAAGTCTAAGCTCATCAGATAAAGAAAGGACTACGAAAGCTGGATAAGGGCAAGAGACTGATTAACTTAATAATGACTTTTTTGGTCACTACCAGACTACCTCTTCATCTGGGACCCTAGTTAGGGAATCTTTGGATTCCTACACAGATATGATGGGCCTAGACCTCTAATAAATCCCTCTCTCAACCATCACTGGTCACTTCCATCAAGAACATCAGCATAAGCCCTCTTGTGGGCCTCTCCACAACCTGGCCCTCACTATAAAGCAACAATGGTAGGGACTGCCCTACTCTCCAAAGGGAGGCTGGGTCAGCCTACTCTGCCACTCAAGGAAGACCAGGCCTGAAATGAGTGCCGTCTAGAATGTTTCCAGTTGTGACCATGAATTGTGAGCTAAGACTGACAGGGACTCCAGCTCTTGTGCTAAATGTGAATATATGTATATGCGCTCTGGGTTAGGTTGATGGGATAAAAAATTAATTTTATTCATAGCTTTTCTTCAAGTTTGGAGCTCCCCTTTACCCTAATCCAGCTTTCTAGTTCTAGTCTTAACTCTGATATCATCTTCCCAGAAAATATTTTTAGTCCAACTCCTTGTTAGCTATCAAATTCAAGCAAAAACTATGAAAGTCATAGGCCCCTTGGAACATACCTAAATTAGACTACCTCACTTCTTTTCACCCTAAGATCCCTATTCTCATTTCCTCTATTCCTACTTTTTGGTTCCTGTATAGTTGCAATTTGTTCTTCTTTATGTCTTACCACCTTTCAGCCACCAAGTTGCAGATGCAATCATAATTCCATAGTGAATTCTCTGGGCAGACGACTTCACCAAAGTGTCCTGGAACCTCACCTCTCTAGAACCCTACCCCGCTAGGGAAAGATAGAAATAGGCTGAGGGCATAGATTGACCTTCCAATGTCCATGTCCAGTAGAGAAGTAATTACAGAAGCCAGAACTCCTACCTTCTGCAACCCCCAGCCCCAATTTTTTGGTCCATACTCCTAGCAGGGGAGAAGTGATAGGGGAAGATGACCAGAGGGCTCTGAACTCAGGACTCAGAGAAAGAAGAAAAAAGGAGAGATATTTGAAAGTAGCAATAATAAAAAAGAAAGTAGTAATAGTTGTAGGTGTGATTTAAAAAGGAAGAGAAGGCAGGGCCAAAAAAAAAGGAAGGGGACACAAATATAGACAGATATAGAAATAATAGCCTAGCGTAGCGGGTTAAGCGCAGGTGGCGCAAAGCACAAGGACCGGCATAAGGATCCTGGTTCGAACCCCGGCTCCCCAGCTGCAGGGGAGTTGCTTCACAGGCGGTGAAGCAGGTCTGCAGGTGTCTATCTTTCTCTCCTCCTCTTTGTCTTCCCCTCCTCTCTCCATTTCTCTCTGTCCTATCCAACAACGACGACAACAATAATAATAACTACAACAATAAAAAAACCAACAAGGGCAACAAAAGGGAATAAATAAAATAAATATTAAAAAAAAAGAAATAATAGCCAACCCATATCTGCAACCTTGGGAGAACTACTGCCTACTGCAGCTTCCAATGGAGGGGATGGGGATACAGAACTCTGGTGGTGGGAATAATGTGGAATTATACCCCTGTTATCTCATAATTTTGTAAGTTTACACACTAATAAAATTAAATTAAATTAAATTTACACACTAATAAAATTTAAAAAATTGTCAGGTGTACAGTAGCTTATTAAAAAATCTTAGATAGAAATAGAGAAAGAGAGAGAGAGAGAGACACCACAGCACAAACGATTCCTTCAATGCGATGAGGGCTGGGCTGCATACATAGCAAAGCAGCACACCATCCAAGTCAGCTATTTCACTGACCCTAAAGTTACCTTTTTTTTTTTATTTTTGTCATTGCTGCTGCTGCTGAGGATTCACTGCTTCAGACCAACTTTTTCAGATAGAGAGAGACACAGATGAAGGTGGGGGAAGATACCATGGCACCTGAGTGACTTCCAATTTGGTGAAAGCCAACTGTTCCCATGCATGGCAAAGCAGGTGCACCCCCCTATCTCTTAAACTTTAAGGATTCCAGCTCTGAAGCTCTTTCCTTTCCTTCCTTTATTTCTGTGCTGGAGAGGGGCAGCACCCACCATGTTGGGCATTACATCTCCTATGCTTACCATGCTTGTAAGATGATAAAATGATAAAAACCAGAGACTAGTACATGTCTATTGTTCTAACTTACAGAGCTTAACAAAAGATTACACATAATAATCTAACCTTGAAAAGGAGATGACTTAACACACATCACCTTGCTCAAGGACCTGAGTTCAAGCCCCTGTTCCACACCTGCAGGGGGAAAGCAGGTCTGCAGGTATCTTTCTTTCTCCCTCTCTGTCTTCCCCTCCCCTCTAAATTTCTCTCTGTCCATCAAATAAAATAGCATGGAGAGAAAGAAAGAAAGAAAGAAAGAAAGAAAGAAAGAAAGAAAGAATGGAAGGAAGAAAAAATGGCCACCAGGAACAGCAGATTCATGGTGCAGGCACTTGGTGTCAAAAACAAATACTACATGACTCAATTTGATATGTCCATGTATTCACATGAGAGAGAGAGAGATATGGAGAGAGAAATCTATGAGAAATATGGTGGCTATCATTTTGGGGGTGACCATGTGGGTGTGTGTGTGGGGAGACACAGAACTTTGGTGGTGAGTGAAGCGTGGAACAGTAGTACCCTATACGCTTATAATCTTGTAAACCACTATTAATTCACCATGGAAAAATTAAAAAGAGAGAGAACAATGGAAAAGCATCTTACTTTGGGATTCAAGTCAAAGAAAGTGTAGTATTTAAATCGTAACAGAAGCTGCTCATCCTCCTGGATTCCTTGCTCCATAAGGGAACGCGAGGAGTCTAGCCAGCTACAAAGCAATAGATTACGTTTAAATGTCAATCAGTTTTACACACATATTACAGTACTATATGCTCACATATATATATTATTATACATGTATATGTACACATGTATACACACATATATGCACACATTTCCTTAAACAAAGTTTGAATAAGTAATAAGTATAACCAAAGACCAGTAAAGGAGAGGACTTTATAATAGCTTATAAGTACATTTTATAATCTTCAATAATATCATTTTTCTCATAACAGTATTGAGGAAAGAAAAATCTCAGCTAATGGTGAACAATCTATGGACTTGCTTTGTTATGAATCATTTTGTTCATAGTCACAGTTTCCAAGGACTTAAAGATGACATAAGTGAAGACTTTACTATATGTACTTTTCTCTCATTGACATGGTGAAGTTACACAGTGAATGAACCAGGACAACTTATTATTGAGTTCTCAGTTTATAACTGAGGGAACTGAGCCTTATGATATTATTATAACTCAAGGAAGCAGGTCTTGTGATGGACACTGAATGAGAAGAATGGCCTTTCCTCTCCACTAGGTGCCCCAGCCCAAAGCTGGACCATAGAGCTTAGAACTTTCTGTATGATGGTAATATTCTGCTTTTCTATGTTCAGTAGTGTAGCCAGTAGCCACACATGGCTACCAAAGATCTAAGGGTAGTTAGCATCACATTTAAATTTGAAGGAATCTAAATGCACTTAAGTTAAAATCAGATTTAAATTTACATGCAGTTCTGGTCTTAAATAGTACAGTTTGAGAGCCAACATATAAAACCTGCATAGGAGTGAAGATTAAAAATTATAACAAAATGAGGCAGGAATGAAAAGTAAGTATCCAATACCATTCAGTGGAAACGGCTTGGTCTTCTATTTTATTAATCTGTGTGGGAAACTAAGGAAAACCAAGATGAAATTTCCATCCTAAAGGAATCGACAATCCAGTGGAGGGGGAGGGAGACCAAGTCTCATAGTTAAGGAACAAGTTGACATTGGAACGAGCAACATGGATAGAACAGAACTATATGAAAGTGCCTAAATTTAGACAGTGATATTTGAGGAGACAGTATGTGGACCTTGTAGGGCCAACAGAGACAGAGTAGTAGATGGAAAGGAGGTGAATGAACCTTGTAGTAGCACAAAACCCAGAAGTGTGTAAAAGGGGGGGGGGGTCAGATCTCCTCAGGTGGTGAATATGTTAGCAACTTTCACTTCCTTTGGTGAACAATGAGGAGTGAAATAAATGGTGGCTTGAGAAATAGTCTAAGTGAATTTTCTAAGACCACACCAAACACAGCTTAGACTTGTGTATTAGAATTCCTAAAGGAAAAAATGAGGTTTACAAAAACCAATGTAAGGGGCCAGGCGGTAGCACAGCGGGTTAAGCGTGCATGGTGCAAAGCCCAAGGATGGCATAAGGATCCCAGTTTGAGCCCCCTGGCTCCCCGCCTGCGGGGGGGGGGGGGGGTCACTTCAGAAGCAGTGAAGCAGGTCTGCAGGTGTCTATCTTTCTCTCCCCTTCTCTGTCTTCCCCTCCTCTCTCGATTTCTCTTTTTCCTATCCCAACAACAATGACAGCAATAACAACAGTAGCAATAACAACAATAGCAACAAAAAAAAAAAAAGGAAAAAATGGCCACCAGGAGCAGTGGATTTGTAGTGTAGGCACCAAGTCCCAGCGATAACCCTGGAGGCAAAACAAACAAAACAAAACAAAAAAAGATAAAAGCCAATGTAAAAACAACTGCGATTTCCCCACTGTCCCACAGGGAAACATCATTTATAAACTACTCTATACTCCACAGAATTCACTTAGTACACCTACGAAGGCAACGATTAGAATCCACATCCATTGAGGTAGCCAAAAACATACATACATTTTGTCATACTTCAAATATACTAGAACAACCAAAGGTTTTATTTTTCCGCCTTTGTGGCTAAAATCAATACAGTCCCCAGTCATGTTGATTTAAAAATTAAACATTTCCTCCCCCATCTCTGTATTACCTCTCTTACTGGGTCTACATCAGTTCACAGAAGAGCAAAATGGGAACCACGTTCTTACCCGGAGTTCAGCTTGGCTTTGTCAACTAGAGACCGAGGTTGGTACATTTCAGCAAGTGCTTCTGGAGACTGGGGGGGTTGGCTGGAAGCCAGGATTCTACAGTTTTGTTCTGTCAAAGGGCTGTCACTGAACCAAGTCATGGTGGATGATGCTGGAGTTCCATTGATAGGGTCATATGTGGGCATCATGGTTTTACTGTATAAGCCAGGACTTACTGAAAGGGAAGGGGAGGAGGATGCTGAGATTCAGTGGGGAAGGAATCTGGGAAATATTGCCTAGACCAAAATGGATTTTGAATGTAAAGGTTTAACTACTAGGGCAGGGGAGATAGTATAGTGATACAAAGAGACTCCATAAACCAGAGCTGAGCAGTGCTTTGGTAAACAAACAAACCAACAAACAAAACATTATCAGAAGAGGGAACAAGGAGGTGGCTTAGCAGTCTTGCAAGTTTGAGGTCCTGGGTTCAATCCCCAGCTCCACATGAGAGCAACAAAGACAAAGTGCAGAACTCCATGGATCAGTTCTTTGTGCTCTGTCTCTTACTCTCTCATCAAATAATTAAAAAATTGCACTGGGGAGGATGGCTAGTGGTAGAGTACAAGCACAAGACCTTGGCTTGATCTCTGTTTTCTAATTAAAAAAATCAGATGACTCATGACTAATTTGGAGAGAAACTATTCACAGGTAAAATCCTTGCATGAATATTTAACTCTTGAAAACTTGGGTACTTATGGGCCTAAGAGTTTCTGAAATCAACCCAGACAAATCTCAGGGTCTGTTTCCTTAATAATTAAAAATTCCTCTACTTCAGCTGTGAGTTTTTGGCACAGTTAGAGAACTGGAGAGCTCACAGGCTGCATGTACTCACTTGAGAAAGCCCTCTAAACAAATAAGAGTACTTACCAATGTTAAGAACCCAGTTAATTGGTGGTTTACAAATCCTCTGGTTCTAATTTGTATAAGGGAAGAGCCAATAGTCCTTTTATTCTTTTCAGTGGATTATACTATGCCAGAAAACCCTCAATGTTAGAAGCATGCTAGAGATTTATTTTTATATGAAAAGAAAATAGTGACACCTTTCCAGAATTTTTATCTGCCCTTGAGTTACATGCCTGATACAAAATTTAATTGAATTCAGGAAAGAATCACTTGAAAATAGAATTAGAAAAAGATAAATATATTTGAGTGATCCACTTAATCTCCTTTGTGCCCAAACTCATATGAAGTTCTACTCAAATTTTGCATTGCCATCAGCATTACATACCTGGTGAGCTATAAAACATACTTTGCTGAAAACTTCTGTCATTCAAGAATGAGGAGAGTTGGGAGCCGGGCGGTAGCGCAGCGGGTTAAATGCACATGGTGCAAAGCTCAAGGACCTGCTTAAGGATCCCGGTTCGACCCCCAGCTCTCCAGCTGCAGGGGAGTCCCTTCACAGGCGGTGAAGCAGGTCTGCAGGTGTCTATCTTTCTCTCCCCTCTCTGTCTTCCCCTCCTCTCTCCATTTCTCTCTGTCCTATCCTATTGTTGATGACATCAACAGTAACTACAATAATAAAACAACTAGGGCAACAAAAGGGAATAAATAAATAAATATTTAAAAACAAAAGAATGAGGAGAGTCTATGAACAGAATATTCACAACAGAAGAAATCCAAAAGGCCAAACGTGAAAAAATGCTCCATGATGGTCACTGATCATCAGAGAAATGCAAATAAAGACCACAGTGAGATACCACTTCACCCCTGTGAGAATGGCATACATCAAAAATGAAAGCAACCACAAATGCTGGAGAGGTTGTGGGACAAAGGAACCCTCCTGCACTGCTGGTGGGAATGTCAATTGGTCCACCCCCTGTGGAGAGCAGTCTGGAGAACTCTCACAAGGCTAGACATGGACTTTCCTTAGGGCCCAGAAATTCTTCTCCTAGGGATATGTTCTAAGGAGCACAATTTGTAATAGCATAAACCTGGAAGCAACCGAAGTGTCCAACAACAGATGAGTGGCTGAGAAAACTGTGGTCTATATACACAGTGGAATAATACTCAGCTATTAAATATTGTGAATTCATCTTCTTTGCCCCATCTTGGATGAAGCTTGAAGAAATTATGTTAAATGAGATAAACCAGAAAGAGACAGATGAGTAGGGGATGATCCCACTCACAGACAGAAGTAGAGAAAGAAGAAAGAAACACAAATCAGAACTTGGACTGGGTTTGGAGTGTTGCCTGAAAGTAAAAGAGTCTGGGGTGGGGTAGATTTTAACTTCTTTGCAGAGGTGGGTGAGTGTGGGGACACAGATTTATGGTGATGGGAATGGTGTTAATCTATACTCTTATTATAATAAGTAAATAGAAAATAAGTAGGAAAATAAGGTTTAAAAAAAAGTTAAACATTTTCCAACCCTAAAAAACCTTCTGTTGGGGGGGGGGGTTGGGAGGCAGTGCAGAGGGTTAAGAGCACATGGTGCAAAGCGCAAAGACCAGAGTAAGGATCCCGATTCGAGTCCCCAGCTCCCCACCTGTAGGGGAGTTGCTTCGCAAGCAGTGAAGCAGGTCTGCAGGCGTCTTATCTTTCTCTCTCCTTCTCTGTCTCCCTTCCTCTCTCGATTTCTCTCTGTCCTATCCAACAACAACATCAATAACAACAACAATAATAATCACAACAACAATAAAGCAACAAGGGCAACAAAAGGAAAAAAGTAGCCTCCAGGAGCAGTGGATTCGTGGTGCAGGCACTGAGCCCCAGCAATAACCTTGGAGGCAAAAAACAAACAACAACAACAAAAAAAACAAACTTTTGTTGGAAAAAAATTCTGTTTAAAATTAAATGATAACCTCTCTTTGTAATATGAAATCTATAATTTTGGTCTTCCTCTGTTTGAGGAATATTTTTTAAAAAATATATACTTTTTAGGGAATTGGGCGGTAGTGCAGCAGGTTAAGCGCAGGTGGAGCAAAGTGCAAGCACAAGGACCGGAGTAAAGATCCCCAGCTCCTGGCTCCCCACCTGCAGGGGAGTCGCTTCACAAGCGGTGAAGCAGGTCTGCAGGTGTCTATCTTTCTCTCCTCCCTCTGTCTTCCTCTCCTTTCTCCATTTCTCTCTGTCCTATCCAACAACGATGACATCAATAACAACAATAAAAAACTAGGGCAACAAAAGGCAATGAATAAATAAATAAATAATAAAAATCTTTTTTAACTTTATTCATTTGATAGGAAGAGATATATTTAGAGGGGAGGAGACAGAGATAGAGACACACCTGATAGAGACACAAGATAGAGAGGAAAGAAGCAGAAAAAAGGATGAAAGTTTTTGATATTTAAGAATTTAAGAAATTCTGGGGAGGAGTGGTGGTTTGGGAGCTGGCATAGTGGTTAGGGTATTAGACATATAATCATGGGGTTCCAAGTTCAATCCCTGATACTGTATATGCCAGGGAGGTGCTCTGGTTCTCTATCTCTCCTATTTTCTCTCAAACGTATAAATAAATCTTAGAAGAAAAGAAATTCTAGAAAACTGAGATAGTTCACCCATTTGAATGCCCACACTTCACTCACTACGTGTAAGAATCCAGGTTCAAGCCCCTGCTTCCCACCTTTAAGGGGGACGCTTCATGAGTGGTGAAAGCAGGTTTATAGGTATCTCTTTCTCTCTCCCTCTCTATCTCCTCCACCCCTCTTAATTTCTCTGTCTCTATCCAATAAAAAAAAAAAAGAAAAAGAAAAGGAAAAAAATGACTGCTGGGAGGAAGACCTAGGTGAAGGGTTAGTTAGAGTGCTATGTGCAAGACTGAGAAATGCTACATACATATCAACTACTGTATTTTACGATCGACTGCACACCATTAATCCCACTAGCAAAAAAAAAAAAAAAAAAAAAGGCCCCTGGGAGCAGTGGGCGTGCTGGTATCAAGCCCCAGCTATAATCCTGGTGCCAAAACCAAAACCAAACCAAAACAAACCCAGGTTCAAGCCCCTTCAGACAACACATGGGAGCACCATGCTAAGGGGAAGCTTTATGAGAGGTAGGACAGTGCTATGGTGTCTCTCTTTTCTGTCTCTCAAACTGTATCTGAAAAGAAGAGAAAAAGGAAAAGAAAGGAAGGAAGAAAGGAAGAAAGGGAGGAAGGAAGGAAGGAAAGGAGAGTCTGTTGGGAGCTATGGAATTGTGTAGGTATGGAACTCTAGTGACAGAAAGAAAGAAAAAAGAAAAAGAAATAAGTGATTTGACCAGGAAGGCAGTATAGGACTTACATGCATAAGACCCTGATTTCAATCCCTGGTACTGCATATGACAGAGTCATGTTCAAGTTCTCTCTATTAATAATAAAGAAATATTTTAACAAGAAATATACATTCATAAACAAAAACAACAAATCACTGGTTACAAAGCTTACCTGGTGAACCTGAAACTGTTGGAGAATTCTCCAGGTTTAAAACTTCTTCAATTATGGGCTCCTTATTATTTTTGTCTTTTTTCTTTTTCTTCTTAAAATAGTCCTCAGAAGGCTTTAGTAAGGAAAGTTCCTCTGATCTTCTAATATCTTAATAAATAAGTAAGAACATAAAAAGTGAAAAGAAAAATTCTTCCAAAGATTCAGAGCTGTGTTGGGCACTTGAAATGATTTTTTAAAATTTTATTTATTTATTAGCTAATTTCTTTTTTTAGTATTTATTTACTTATTCTCTCTTGTTACCTTTGTTGTTTTATTGTTGTAGTTTTTATTGTTGTTGATGTCATCGTTGTTGGATAGGACAGAGAGAAATGGAGAGAGGAGGGGAGACAGAGAGGGAGAGAGAAAGATAGACACCTGCAGACCTGCTTCACCGCCTGTGAAGTGACTCCCTTGAAGGTGGGGAGCCGGGGGCTCAAATCGGGATCCTTATGCCGGTCAAACCAGGATCCTTATGCCGGTCAAACCAGGATCCTTATGCCGGTCCTTGCGCTTTGCGCCTGCTGCACTTAACCCGCTGCACTACTGCCTGACTCCCACTTGAAATGACTTTCCAGGAAAATTCCCGAGAAGTAAATGGGACTAAATTATGTCTCTTTAGAAGAACTAGAAGACAAACTGAGACCCTTTCCCCACTGGCTATGTGTAGGAGTCAAAAACTGGAAAATGATTCAGTCTAGTAACTTTATTTTTCATTTTAAAATTTACCATAAAGTTATTTTAGCCATACTTGAAGCAAAAGGGGTACAATGAGTGGTTTCTTCCTGTACTCAGCATAGTTTCAATTACTACCAGCATTTTACAATTCTCACATTATCTATTTACTAATTTTTCCTTTCTTCATCCTTTTCTTTGTTCCTTTTTTTTTTTTTTTCTCTTAATGTAACATTAGCAAATGAACTGAGGGCCCTTATGCATGAGGCACTCATTTTTTTTGTTTGTTTTTTTAAATTTTCTTTATTGGGGGATTACAGCTGACAGTAAAATACAGTAAGTTTGTACATGTATAACATTTCCACAGAACAATACAACTCCCACTAGGTCCTTCTCTGTCATGTTCCAGGACATGAACCCTCCTCCACCCACCAAAGTCTTTTACTTTGGTGCAATACACCAACTCCAGTCCAAGTTCTGCTTAGTGTTTTCCCTTCTGATCTTGTTTTGCAACTCCTGTCTATGAGTCAGATCATCCCATATTCATCCTTTTGTTTCTTTCTGACTTATTTCACTTAATATGATATCTTCAAGCTCCATCCAAGATAGGGTAAGGAAGGTGAATTCACCATTTTTATAGCTGAGTAGTATTCAAATACACACACACACACACACACACACACACACACACACACACACACACACATACCACAATTTACTCAGCCACTCATCTGTTGTTGGACACCTGGGTTGTTTCCAGGTTTTGACTATTACAAATTGTGCTGCTATGAACACAGGTATACACAAATATTTTTTGGATGGGTATGCTTGGTTCCTTAGAATATTAAAAAAATTTTTTTTTTACCAGAGCACGGTTCAACTCAGGCTTATGATGGTGTTAAGGATTGAACCTGGGACTTTGCTGCCTCAAGCATGAAAGTCTTTTTGCATAATAATTATTATGCTATTTCCCTAGCCCTCCTCACACAATTTTTATTATCTAAAATTTTTTCTTTATTATTTTTATTTATTTATTTGATAGAGACAGTAAGGAACTGAGAGGGCAGGGGAGATCAAGAGTGAGAGAGATATAGAAGGACACCTGCAACACTGCTTCATCACCTGCATAGTTTTCCCCCCTGCAGGTGGGGACCGGGGGCTTAAACCTGGGTCCTTGTGCATTATAACATGTGTGCTCAACCAGGAGTGCCACTGCACCAGCCCCCTATGCTCAATTTTTAAAGACTCTATGTACTTAGAAAGAAAGGAGAAAGGGAGACACACACACATACAGAGAGAAATGCCAACACTACACTCTATCATCCATGGAGTTCTCCTTGGTGCTGTCCAGGTGGTGCAGGAAAGCAAATCTAGGGCCTCACACATGGCAAGAAGTGCACTCTATTGGCTCCTAACAACAACAAAAAATTGAAAGTAACAACCAAGAGAGCTAGGAGGTTGTTCAGCAGATGGAATACCTGTCTTGCATGGATGAGGCTGGTTTTGATTCCCAGCTCCTCAGGGGAGCAACAGAGAGAAATGAATGGAACTCTGTGCTTTGCATGCATGCTCTCCTTTGTCTGAACATAAAACAAGAGATTGAACCAGGGAGAATAGGAGACAGCAGGCCACACAAGTTCAGATAACTGATGCTTTCCAGGAAACACCCCTTAGTGAATGAACAGACAAGGCTGTCACCTCAGCTCTGTCAGCCCTGGGTGGGAGAGAGAGCTCTGAGGCACATCTGCATGGTTTTCCCTGAGGCCCAGTTGCCCACAGGGAGATCTGACATGGTATCCTCGTTTATTGGTGATTTTCTCTTCCAACTCTCACTTCCCTGCTCCCACCAGTGTTTCCTGACACCACTTTTGAAAATTTTTGTTTTTTCTTTTTTAAGTTTATTTATTATTTTATTTGATAAAACAGAGAAATTGAGAAGGACAGTTAGAGAAGGAGAGAGAGAGAGAGAGAGAGAGAGAGAGACCTGCAGCGCTGCTTTACCACTCAGGAGGCTTTCCCCCTGCAAGTGGGGACTAGGGCTTGAACCTGGGTCCCTGCACATGGTAATATATGCACTTAACCACCACCAGGCCCCAGAAACACCTTCTTTTTTTAAAAAAAGTTAATATTTATTTATTTATTTATTTTCCCTTTTGTTGCCCTTGTTTTTTTTTTTTTTTTTTTTTTTTTACTGTTGTTGTAGTTATTATCATTGTTGTTACTGATGCCATCATTGTTAGAACAGAGAGAAATGGGGAGAGAAGAAGACAGAGGGAGAGGAGAGAAAGACACCTGCAGACCTGCTTCACTACTTGTGAAGTGACACCCCTGCAGGTGGGGAGCTCGGAGCTTGAACTGAGATCCTTATGTCCGTCCTTGTGCTCAGAAACACCTTCTTAAAAAAATAAACAATTGTACATATCTAAGGATCTGCTCCTGGAAAACTCAAACTAAGAAAGTCATCGCTGGGGAGTCGGGCGGTGGCGCAGCTGGTTAAGCGCACGTGGCGCAAATCGCCAGGACCTTCGTAAGGATCCCAGTTCGAGCCCCCGGCTCCCCACGTGCAGGGGAGTCGCTTCACAGGCGGTGAAGCAGGTCTGCAGGTGTCTGTCTTTTTCTCCTCCTCTCTGTCTTCCCCTCCTCTCTCCATTTCTCTCTGTCCTATCCAACAACAACGACATTAATAACCACAACAATGTTAAACAACAAGGGCAACAAAAAGGAAAATAAATAAATAAAAAATAAAAAAATAAAATAAATTAAAAAAAAAAGAAAAAAAAAAAAGAAAGTCATCGCTGATGCCCTTCCTTCCTTCCTTCCTCCCTCCCTCCTCCCCCCCTCTTTCTTTTTAACACATGCATGATTTCCTTGCTTTGGGGATATTTCTTCATACAGGTAGAGAGACTGAGCGATAAGGCAGTGCCTTACCTGGTGAGCACTTCCTCTTGCCTTTCTCTTACTATTAACCAAAAAGATTTATAATTGTGATCGCCAATTGGCACTCCTGATAGTAATGAATTCCACTGAGCTATTATGCTCCCAGGTAAAAGGCAAGGACAGTGTTCCTAGAGAGAAATGTATGAACTCTCCAGGTCCTTCTACTAACTTTGCTTACTGCTGAGACTGGCTAGCAGTTCAACTCCTTGCTCACCCCAGTGACCCAAGGATGGCTGATTGACAGGTGCCTACACAAAAGTGCCCAATACGAATGCATATGTTATGCCCCAGACTGGAGATACATTGACATTTTCAGCAGAAGCAATGGGAACCAACAGCACAGAATCTGTATCTCCAAGTCCACACTTTGTGGTATTTCTTTCTTATGATGGAAACCCCATCACATTGTTGAATTTGATTCAATTTCAATTGATCAGATGTAAAAAAAGCAATTATTAGAAAATGCCAGGTTGAGTCATTGAGAACTACCATGAAGATACAAAACTAGGAGAGGAATCCCTCACTGCTTCTGTATTTTTTTAAGCCACAAGTTTGTGGTCTCAGTTATGATGTGTGCTTTCAGTCCACTTTGGGGGTATGGTATAGACAATGCTATCAATCACTCACATTATTTTCTAGCGCTCATCAGAATATTGCTAATACCCAGGTGCCCTTGTGCTTGTCATTTGCTGACCATGCATCAGAGACACCATGAGAGTGACATTCTGTAGTGGAAATTTCTGTTCATCTGTTCACTCAACAAATAGGGAGTAATAGGGCACAGCTCTCATCTTTCTAGGCATTAGGAATAACAGGAATGACCTGTCTCCATTCTGTTAGCTCCACACTAGCCTTTGTGGCTTAACATTGACATTGGCAATTCTGAGTGCATCCCCTTTCAATCTTATTTTTCACATTTATTATTTAGTATCTCTGTATGGTAGAATTTAAGTCTAAAGAAGAAAGGGTCTTTTTTGTGTGGGGGAGGTATTTTAATTACTAACTAATCCCTAGTGCTCACCATAATGCCTGTCTTTGCTGAAGGAATGACAAAGCAGTTTATAATTTAATAGGAAAGAGAGAACACTCACTCACATATTGAATACACAGTGTTCAAATGCCAATATTAAAAAAATTATAAAATAAGGATGTCTTCATGATACAGGGTTTGCTTCCATTTTGGAAAGTAGGCAAAGAGGAAATTACTTCTGCTATGTTACCCCCAGTGACTGTTAGACTAAGGGGGCACAAACTCATAAGAATTTACATGACCAAGGAGTCTTTTTTTAATATTTATTTTATTTTAATGAGAAAAGTACAGAGGAAAAAACAGGAAGATCAGAGCACTGCTCAGCTCTGGTTTATGGTGGTGTGGGGGATGAAACCTGTGAATTCAGAGCCTCAAGCATGAAAATCTTTTGTATAACCATTATGCTGTCTCCCCAATCCTGACCAGGGAGTTTTAATGAGTTTGTCTCTTCTATTTAAAAATCGTTTTAAAAACATTTATTTTTAATTTTTTAAAAAATCATGTTTACTTATTGATTACTGTTAGACTAAGGGGGCACAAACTCATAAGAATTAGTTTACATGACCAAGGAGTCTTTTTTTAATATTTATTTTATTTTAATGAGAAAAGTACAGAGGAAAAAACAGGACGATCAGAGCACTGCTCAGCTCTGGTTTATGGTGGTGTGGGGGATGAAACCTGTGAATTCAGAGCCTCAAGCATGAAAATCTTTTGTATAACCATTATGCTGTCTCCCCAACCCTGACCAGGGAGTTTTAATGAGTTTGTCTCTTCTATTTAAAAATCGTTTTAAAAACATTTATTTTTTAATTTTAAAAAAAATCATGTTTACTTATTTTTTATTATTTATTTTTTTAAAAAAATATTTATTTATTTATTCCCTTTTGTTGCCCTTGTTGTTTTATTGTTTTAGTTATTATTGTTGTTGATGTTGTCGATGTTGGATAGGACAGAGAGAACTGGAGAGAGGAGGGGAAGACAGAGAGAGGGAGAGAAAGATAGACACCTGCAGACCTGCTTCACCGCCTGTGAAGCGACTCCCCTGCAGGTGGGGAGCTAGGGGCTCAAACCAGGATCCTTATGCAGGTCCTTGTGCTTCGCGCCACCTGCACTTAACCCGCTGTGCTACCGCCCGATTCCTATTATTTATTTTTTGATAGAAACAGAGATAACTTGGGAGAGAAGGGGGAGAAGAAGAGAGACATCTGCAACACTGTTTCACTGCTTGTGAAGTTTCCCCTTAAATGTGGGGACCTGGGGCTTGAACCAGGATCCATGTACACTATAACATGTGTGTTCAACCCAGTGCACCACTAGGACCCATTTGAAACAGTTTTAAGATTTGTGGAAACAGATTTAATTATTTCAAACATATTTCATTTGGTTTATCTCCACTTAAATGGATAAAGTTTCCTGCTGTGGGTTTGAAAAGGGAATTTTCTAATAAGAGAAGTGTTCTATGAAGCCAGCCACTTGAGAGAGGCAAAAAACACACATTGTTTTCCTGCTCTTCTTTGCAGAGTTCAAAGGGCATAAGACCCCTCTAAGTACTCACTCAGTGTCCTGCAGATGTCACTGACAGCTTTGAAAACCACAGCTGAGAAGCTGACTCGTAATCTCACTGTCTTTACATTTGGCAGGCGAAGGCGCAGCATTTTGTGCTGAGGGGTAAAGAGAAGGTTTGCATCTGCCTGGACACCATATTTGTCCAGTGTCCAGTGTGTTTTCAGAAGCCAGCAATGCTTCTGTTCCCACCAAAGAGCAAAATCTGACCAGTCTCGTTGTATCTCTGAAAGAAAAAAAGAAAGAAAGAAAGAAAAGAAAGCCCAATGAAGTAAACTCCGGAGACAGAATTCTGGAATCAACTACTAGTGTGCAAAACCAGAAGCAAACCACTGATGGTTAATTCCCTAAATCCTTTCACAATCCAAGGTTCAACAATCGTTGGCTTCACTTCAAAGTCTCTAAGGTGGGGTGGGTAGAAAACAGACACTGAGTCTTATTATCATTTTATATAAAAACTGGCAAAACAGAACCATATAAATTTTATTCATGACCAAATACTAAAACTTGATTTCTAAAATCCCTAGCACCTAGGTTCTTTAAGACCATGGGCATTTAGTTTTGCTCAACGAAGACTGCTTCTCTAAAAGACACGAATCTTTACACCACGATATCCTTCCACTCTTGGATCAAAAGGGAATCTCAATAACTCCCAGTCAAAGTCCAGACAGGGGATTGTAAAGCTGACATTTCATTATTCTCAGCCATGTCCAGCTTCTACCAGCACCACCATATTCACAGCTCCCAAAGTGTTTACACTGAAATTAGAGTTGAATGTTTTGCTCCCTTAATGCCAGAATTGACACCAATTCTTTCAATGTTGGCATGAAAACGGAATCTTTTCATCAACATTTGAGCTAATATTTAACCTTTCATTTTGTTAAATTATGAGTCACCAATATTTTATTTATTTAGCAACTGTTTTTTGTTATCTTTATTTATTTATTGGATAGAGATAGCCAGAAATTGAGAGGGAAGGAGATGGTAGAGAGGGAGAGAGACAGATAGCTGCAGCACTGCTTCACCACTCTCAAAGCTTTCCTCCTGTAGGTGGAGACTAGGGACTTGAACCCAGGTCCTTGCACATTGTAACATGTGTACTCAACCAGATGCACCACCACCCAGACCCTATTTAACAATTGTTAAAAGAATATCTTTTAATGCTGTTATAGGACTATAAATTGCTCTATTTTGAAAAAAAATTTCTATTATTGAGGAAGTCATCTCTGAGCTATAGTCCCAGTAAAAATATCTATACATACTCACCAAAAGGCATACTTCCTCTATCAGCCCTACCTGTAAAAGCCTGAAGATAGGAACAGTCCAAATGCCTACCAACAAGTAAATGAATAAATTGTGACACAATGATACAAAGGGATGCTATATAACAATAAGAATAAATGAGTTAAAGACAAAGTCAAGGGAAAAAAAGCAAGGGCATGAAAGTGTATAATTCCATTTACATATAGTTCACAAACAAAATTATTCCTATAGTTCTAATTTATTCAGGCTAGTGGTTATTTCTGAAGCTGTGTAAAAGTTACAGTTTTGTGAAAATCCATTGAACTGTATACACTTTAAGAAGATGTTCTTAAAGTTTTTATCTTCCTAGTGTAAATAGAAAGTCAACTTCCATGGTCTTAAACACAAGCTAAACATAAATACAAAGAAAATAGAACATTATTACATTCTGGGTTGATCCTATTGACTCCTGAATCCTACTGATTCCAACTGACCTTAAGACATTTCCTTTGTTTCAACAGAGTAGGACATGGTGGATAAAGATTAAAAGACACATTAGCACCAAGCTATCTGTGTCACTAAATAAACACTAGTAGACTCAGTGGAGCAGTCTAAAGCCAGGCCATCAAATATCATTTTAGATGTCACCTGGGGATTGGGTTCCATTGTTATGTAAATATGGCAATATACCTGTTGGTGAGGCTTTTTTATTTTAATTTCTTTATTGGGGAATTAATGGTTTACAGTCAACTGTAAAATAAAATACCATAGTTTCTATATGTGTAACATTTCTCAGTTTTCCACATGGCAATTCAAACCCCACTAGGTCCTCCTCTGTCTTCCAGGACCTGAACCCCACCCCCCCTATTCCAGAGTGCTTAACTTTGGTGCAATACAACAACACCAGTGCAATTTCTGCTTTGTGTGTTTCCTTCTGATCTTGTCTTTCAACTTCTGCCTGTGAGTGAAATCATCCCATATTCCTCCTTCTCTTTCTGGCTGATCTCACTTAACATGATTCGTTCAAGCTCCATCCAAGATGGGGTGAAGAAAGTGAATTTATTATTTTTAATAGCTGAGTAGTATTCCATTGTGTATATAGAC
This sequence comes from Erinaceus europaeus, assembly GCF_950295315.1. Lineage (NCBI taxonomy): Eukaryota > Metazoa > Chordata > Mammalia > Eulipotyphla > Erinaceidae > Erinaceus > Erinaceus europaeus. The sequence goes on along the minus strand of NC_080162.1, from coordinate 68,775,024 downwards.
CACAACTTACTCAACCTCTTGGACACCTGGGTTGCTTCCAGGTTTTGGCTATTACAAATTGTGCTATTACGAACACAGGTACACACAAATCTTTTTGGATGGCTGTGCTTGGTTCGCTCGGATTGTTGGTAAGTTTTAAGTTGCCACCAAATACTCAAGTTTTTACAAGGGCATTTGGGCTCTTTGAGTCCTTCATTTATCTTCTTCCATGGGGAAGATTTGTTCTCAGGCATATTACAAGATATAGGTTTTGAAACACTTCAGTAGTCATACAATCTAGATTAGTCATTTAGTGTTGATGCATTAGAGATGGTTTCAAATCCAGAGAAATCACAAAAAAGGAGTAACTTACTGATATGTTCTACTAACTTGAGCATCACTCCCCCAATATGCAGGTCTCCAGACACTCTCAGCTTGGTTTCTTTCTGCTCCTCATTTGGATTGTCAACTCGGACCACGAGCTCCCAAGAAGCAGATGCAAAGTCATCGGGTGAGAGCATCATGGCAAATACAGATGTCTGCTGCATGAAAAGGCAGACATACATCAGGACATGAGATGAGAATGCCAATAGACCCTACAGAAAGAAGTTTTTTTTCCCCCTTCTCATTTTTTAGAGGAAGAGTTATTGATTTGTTTATATACGAAAGAGAGAATGAGAAAAAGAGAGACCAGAGCACTGCTTAGATGTGGCCTGTGGTGGTACTGGTGAGAGTCCATACCTTACCCCTTATGTCACCTCTTGGGTTGCTACACTTAGTCTCTTAATTTTAAAGACAAAACAACTTATAAAACTGGTCTTAGGGGGTCGGGCGGTGGCGCAGTGGGTTAAGCGCATGTGGCGCAAAGCGCAGGGACCAGCATAAGGATCCCGGTTCGAGCCTCCGGCTCCCCACCTGCAGGGGAGTCGCTTCACAGGCGGTGAAGCAGGTCTGCAGGTGTCTATCTTTCTCTCCCCTTCTCTGTCTTCCCCTCCTCTCTCCATTTCTCTCTGTCCTATCCAACAACGAATTGCGTCAACAAGGGCAATAATAATAACCACAACGAAGCTACAACAAGGGCAACAAAAGGGGGGAAAAATGGCCTCCAGGAGCGGTGGATTCATGGTGCAGGCACCGAGCCCAGCAATAACCCTGGAAGAGGAAAAAAAAAAACTGGTCTTAATCATTATAAATTTATATATTTTATCTGTCTACTTCTCAGCATCACCTGACCATTTTCTGTGTCTACATAATGAATACATCAATTTCCATTTCTACCCTGTTTACTTCTCCTGATTATTCTAGAAATAGGCAACAAATCATGACAATCCTCAATTATACACGTAAATTAATAAATGTATTTATTAAAGTATATATATTAATTTAATTTTTTACCAGAGTTATGCTCAACTCTGGTTTATGATGGTGTAGGGGCTTGAACTTGGAACTTTGGAGCTTCAGGCATGAGCGTGTCTGTGAATAAACATTATGCTATCTACTCCTGCCCACTGAAGCCTATTTTATATATGACAAAACAGATTCAAAATATGTAGGTTAGTGCATTTTGTTGTATGCAAATTGTGCCTCAATAACATTTATTGTTTAAAAGGATAGATATTATTGAACTATCTCTAATATATATGTATATGATATTATGTTTTTCCTATAAGATATTGATGCCATCTTTTGACACAAAAGTTCAAAATATGAAAATACAGCAAAATAACTTCATTTGAATCACATAATATGTACATTTTACTTTAAGCACATACAAAGATAGGTTATTAATTAATGCCATATATTTGTTTTGAGACAAATACTATCTGTATGTGATAGTTGATAAGTAAACATCTCAGGGCCAGGTGGTGGTGCACCAGGTTGAGCACATGTATTACAATGCTCAAGGACCTAGGTTCAAGCCCCTGGTCCCCACCTGCAGGAGGAAAGCTCTGCGAGTGGTGAAGTAGTGCTGCAGGTGTCTCTCTGTCTCTCTCCCTCTCTCCTCTATCACCCTCTTGATTTCTGGCTGTCTCTATCCAATAAATAAAGATAATAAACATCTCAATTGAATTTCTGCACACACTTCTGGCAAAAGTTTTGAAATAGGAATGATGCACATACAAAGCCCGTTTTTCAAAGTATAGACAGGAGTGTGATTGCCACACCATGATTTACTCCAGGAACCAGAATGAAAGAAGCTAACCAGTATCAAAGCCAAAATGTATCATGGGTAAAGTTAGATCCTAATTTGGCAGAGCTTAACTGTCATCTCTCTTACTTTTCTAACAAGCTTTAGGTGAGCTTGAGTTCAGTCAAGTGAAAAATTAGCTCCAGGACTCAGTTATTCCTTTAGAACTACTCAACACTGAGTTAGGATAATGATAAGTGGGAAATTGTTAATTTTAATAAAATCAAAATTAAACCACCAGTGTCATACCAATTTTGTGTTCATTTGAAACTATTAACATGTGTAAGAATAAAAACTCACCAAATACAAATGCACATATATATGTGTGTGTGTTTTTATATGTATATGTGTATTTAAGATTAACACTGTTAATTGGATCACATTTAGGACAGATGTTACTTGTTGAAATAAAATCCAAGAATTTAGTAGGAGTTCCTCATATTTTCTTGACCAGAAGGATCCTAAATGTACTGAGGTAGACATGGAGACTCTTGCATGAGGACTCCCATGGAGTGATTACACTGGGACTAATCACTTGCTACTGTCATCATCAGTCTCAGAAATCATCTTCTATATAATCTCTATTAACTACTATTTTTTTTACAGAGTGAAATTGAGAGAGAAAAGGGATATAGAGAAGGGAGAGAGGGAGAAAGAGAGAGAGAGAGAGAGAGATCTGTAGCCCTACTTCACTACTTATAAAACTTCCCTCTTATTGGTAGGGACTAGGGGCTTGAACCCAGGTTTGTGCACCTGGTAATGTGTGTGTTCAAATGTATTTGGTACTGCCTGGCCCTCTGTCTTCCTCATTCTTTCTGTAAAAATCATAGTGTATTAGTGAAGCCCTGGAGATGACAAAAAAAAAAAAATCAAATAATCCTGTATCTCATGATGTTATCTTACTTTCATTTGCCTATATATTACTTGTCTTTTTATTTCTCTCAATATTTTATATCAGGGATCACTACTAAATTAAATTATCTATAAATACTTCTGATAGTTCTTTTCTCTTAAACTTTGTCTTCTAATCCAGTGTTTAATAAACTTTTCTGAGATAGTCACTATTTGGGAATACTTTCTTTTTAAAAATTTCCTGCCTTTCCACTTTTGATAGAAAAGCTCCTTTTAACGTCTCTTATAACACATGCCTAACAGACCTTCAATCTCTATTTGTCTGGGGAAGTCTTTCTTCTTCACATTTTATGTTTCTTTTTCTTTTTTTTTTAAACATTTTTTTCCTTTATTGGGGGATTAATGTTTTATAGTTGCCAGTAAATACAATAGTTTGTACATGCATAACATTTCTCAGTTTTCCATATAATACAGCCCCCACTAGGTCCTCTATTAATTACTATTCTTTCTTCATTCCATCCTATCAATCCTATTTACAAATGAGTAAACTCAGAAGGGATAAGCAACTTGTTGGAAATCACACATCATGTTAGACAGAGAAGTCTAGACAGAAATCTAGCTCTTTCTATTTCCAAGCTTTCGTCCCTCCATCTCTCCTCCAGCCCCCAAACAGGGACATGTCATCCACCCTTCATAATGTTGCAATGCCAATATAAAATAAAACTCTTAAAACAACAGGTGCTAAGAAAACTTTCAGTATCTTCTGGTAAGCATTTCTAATACCAATGTTTCCCTTGGGTAGACAAAAGACACTTCCTCCACAGTTAAATTCATAACATGGTATTGAACTGTTTGACTTTTAAGATTTTTACAATCCATAAAATGCTGTCTTGAGGTTTAGATATTTAACATGCTTTGTGCATACATATAACGTCATTTTAAAGGACTTTTTTTCCAACCCGGGCATCAAAATATTTCTCATTTAGGTAATTTATGTCGATTCTCTTATAATGAAATCATCCAGGGTGAGATTAGTCAATCTTGTTTCCCTACATTCCTCTCCTATCATTCTGCGCCTCCGTTTTTTTTTTTTTTTTCTGTTAACCGAAGTTTTCATCTGGCAGCAAGCAAGTTGCTGCTTGTTAAGAATAGCAGCAAACTTCAACTGGGAAAGCGAAAAAGAGAGCAAAACAAGAAGCTAAGGACATCAACAAATTCGGCCCAGATTCTTCAGTCCTTTATAGAATATGGGAGAAAGAAAGACGGAGGTCAGCCAAGCAGGAAGAAAGACAAAAAGCCAGAAAGACTGAAACAATTCTGGACGCATTCTCTGGAATGCCAGCTAGCGCTTGTTTGAAGGTCATTTCTGAGGTCTTTTTCCAGCTTTGCAGGATCCTGCAGTTCAGGGAACTTAGTGGGTGGACAGAATCCACAAAAATGCAGCACCTCCGGTTGGACCCAGAGTTCCCTTTGCGCAGCCAGGTGCGCGGGGGACATGTAGACTGCATTCTTTGAAATTCAACAGCCAAGTACAAGGTGCTGCACAAAAGAAGGGGAACAAGGTTCTCTCCAATCGGCGGCTGCTCTCTCCTCAGCCACCTGCGCCCTGCCCTGGCCCCTAGCAGCTTGGCACCCACCTCCTTTCCTGCTCCCGTTGAGTGCAACTTTCGGGCGGACACGTGGAGAAGTCCTCCTCCTGGAGACGGGGAGTCGGCCACCCAAGGTCCAGGCGGGGTTGCGGGCAGACACCGGCGAAGTTGGGCACGCTGTCTATCCCTTCGGGAATGCAGCAGGCGAGGGCCTGTGACCCACTTGCTTAATTGCTCGGGGATCTCCCGCAGAGGCTGCACCAGTAGCTGAGATCTGGTGGGTGGGCTCCGGGCTCAAGGGCAGGTGCGCACACGCCTAGCCTTCCTGTTATAGCGCCCTCTGCTGATTAAGATATATTAGTGATTCAGTATTGATTTACAAAATTATGAGATAAAGGGGTTAATTCCACAATGTCCCCACTACCAGACTTCTGTGTCCCCATTCTCTCCATTGGAAACTGCGGTAATTCTCCCAAGGTCACAGGTGTGGGCTATTACTTCTATATCTCTATACATTTGCCCCCTTCCCCCCCCCCCCATGGTCCTGTCTTCCCTTCCTTTTTTCTTTTTTTCTTCTTCTCTTCCTTTCTAAGTCACACCTGCACCTATTGCTACTTCTAAATGTCCTTCCTTTTTTCTCTTTTCTTTCTGGGTCTTCATGTAACTGGGGTTCCCCCAATTCCCCTCCCTCTACCCCTCTGGAGGTATGGACGAAAATTATTTATGGGTGCAGAGGGTGGGAGTTCTGGCTTCTGTAATTGTATCTCCGATTGACATGGGCGTTGACAGGTCAATCCATAGCCCAACCTGTTTCTGTCTTTCCCTAGTGGGGTAGGGCTCTGAAGAGGTGAGGTTCTGAGACACATAACTTAAGGCCAGACATCATAAGCTTAATACTGGTTTAGATATTAATAATTGACATTCAACACTTTTACAACTGGGAGAAAGTCTAAGCTCATCATATAAAGAAAGGACTACAGAATCTGGATAAGGGCAAGTGACTGGCTCACTTTTTGGTCAATATCAGGCCATGTCATTATTTGGAGCCCGAGTCAGGAAATTCTTGGATTTGGATATGATGGGCCTAAACCTCTAATAGATCCCTCTCTCCACCATCACTGATTACTTCCATCAGGAATGTCACCATAAGCCCTCTTGTGAGAATGTCCAGGACCTTGTCCTCACTATAAAGTAGCAATGGTAGGGACTGCCCTACTCTCTGAAGGGAGGCTGGGTCTTCCTACTCTGTCACTTCAGAAAGACAGTTCTGAAATGAGTGCAGCCTAGAATGTTCCCAGCTGCGTCCTTAAACCAAGAGCTCAGACTGACAAGGACTCAGAAGTTTCACAGGGTCCTGTGCCAAATATGAATATATATGGGTCAGATCGATAGGGTAAACTGCTAATTATATCTATATTATTTCTTCAAGTTTGGAAACTACTCTCTGCCCTAATCCAGCTTTCTAGTTCTATTCTCAATTCTGACACCACCTTCCTGGATAATATTTTTAGCCCACTTGCATGTTAGTTATCAAGCTCAAGCAAAAGTTAGTAAAGTCAGAGGCCCCTAGGAACATACCTAAAATCGACTTCCTAGCTTCTTCCCACCTTAAGATCCCTTAAGATCCTATTTTCACTTGGTCTAATCCACTTTTTTGGTTTCCGTTTATTAAACATTTTGTCCTGCTTTATATGTTACTGCCTTTCAGCTATCAAGTTGCAGATGCTACCATGATTCCATCCTGACTTCCCTGGGTACTAATATGTCTCAGAATCTCATCTTCTCTCTCTCTCTCAAGAGTAGAGGGTAGCCAGTGGGCTGCTCTCAGAGGGCTGTGGGGACTGCTTCTCACTGCCTGTGCTCCATTGTAGGCAGTCTCCAGTTTTCCCATTTCTGGAGGCACGCAGGCACTGGCCTGTGTGATTAAGTCCTGCCCTCCAGGCATACTTGCCACACTCGGCTCCAGGGTAGAACCCCCCCACCTTTTTTTTTTTTAATATTTATTTAATTTATTTATTCCCTTTTGTTGCCCTTGTTGTTTTATTGTTGTAGTTATTGTTGTTGGATAGGACAGAGAGAAATGGAGAGAGGAGGGGAAGACAGAGAGGAGGAGAGAAAGATAGACACCTGCAGACCTGCTTCACCGCCTGTGAAGCGACTCCCCTGCAGGTGGGGAGCCGGGGTTCGAACCGGGATCCTTATGCCGGTCCTTGTGCTTTGTGCCACCTGCGCTTAACCCGCTGCACTACAGCCCGACTCCCTTTTTTTTTTTTTTTTAAAGAGCTCTAGTGCTCTAAAAACAAAACAGGATCTTCTCTGAGTAAGAGAGTGATGCAAACAAAAATACACACAGGGGAAGACCGGTGGAAACTAAAAACTGAGTGGCATATGAAAGTCTGGGATGGCTCACTTCACATTCACTCCTTCCACCCAGCTGGTCACCTCCCTGTGAATTTACTTCAAAGGTGTGGGGCCACCCTCCAGGAAGGGTGGGTCACATTATACTATTTACACAACCTCGCGAGTCATCTTTCTTATTACACACATTTTGTTGAATGTGTGCTGTGAGACTCAGCTGTGAGGATGTAGTGGTTAAACAGATATGGAAATTATGATTTCCTCTTCTGTTAAATGAGTAGAGAGTGAATATTCACCACCATTCTATGATAGAACTTTATGTAGTGTGATGCAAGGACATAAAACTAACTTAAAATGCTGTAAGAGTTATTATTATTATGGTGCCTGGGCCTTGAGTATTCATGATTCTACTGTTCCCTGGTTGACAGCCTCCCATTCGTTGCCCCCCCCCCCCCATTTTATTATGGAGTGGGAAAGGGTGAGACGGAGAGAGATACAAAGAGGGAGAGACACCACACACTTCTCTACCATTTGTGATCATCTCTTATGGTGACCAGTTTCTCATTTGGGGATTGATCCTTCAATGGTAAAGTGAGCACACCATAGCCAGTGAATTACTTCTTGTGCCTAAAAATGCTATAAAATTTATAAGTGGAATCCTTATTTTTGCTTGAACATTACCACATGCAGCCATTTTTATGGTCTGGAAGTATCTTTAAGAAAAGGTTAGCAAGATAACTCTCAAAGGAGGTTGCCAACTTTGCCATGAGTGGGTCTCAGGTCTGAGCCCAACCCTCACTGCACTGGGTGAAGCTTCTGTGTTGTGATGTCTTTCCTTCTCTCCCTCTATCTCTGTTTTTCAATTTTTATTTGTTTTTTTCCCCTTTATTGGGGTGTTCACAGTAGACAATAAAGTACATATGTACATGTGTAACATTTCTCAGTTTTCCATATAACACTCTAACCTCCCACCTAGGTCCTTCTCCACCATCATGTTCTAGAACCTGAATGCTCCCCCTACCCTGCACAGAGCGCTTTATTTTGGTGTAATACACCAAATCCAGTTTGTGTTCTGCTTTGTGTTTTCCTTTCTGTTCTTATTTTTCCTTTTCTGTGTATTAGTGGGATCATCTCATAGTCATCCTTCCGGCTATCTCTTTCTATCTGAAAAATCCATCCAGAAGTGGTGAAGTTCTAGCAAAAACACTAGGGAGGGGAAAAGTCAGTTAAACAACTGTCAACATATATAGGATTCTATTTTTAAACTTTTAATAACTAATGTTGAAACTGAAACTTCCTAATTATGGAATTCAGGCTCTTTGTCATCTGGTCCCACTTTTGCACGGTTTGACACTGAACAAAATTTTTCTTATCTTGAGAAAAAGTTATTTGCTTTTTATTTAATTTATTTTTTGTTTATTAGTGATTTAATAATTACATGTCATAATTCTATAATTCTATACTGTTCCCACCACCAGAGTTCTGAGTCATTGATCCCTCCATTGTAACCTACAGCAGTTTTCTGAAGGTAGCAGATATAGGTTAACTATTATTTCTACAACTATCTGTCTATATTTGTATGTAATTTCCCCTCCCCCACCTTTAAAGGTCTTGTTTACTCTTCCTTTCCAAGCTACACATGTCCCTCTTTTTTTTCCTCTTCTCTCTCCAGGTTCTGATGGAGTCAGAGTTCAGAGCCCTCTTATTCTCTTTTTCCTATCACTTCTCCCCCACTGGGACTATGGATCAAAATTGTTTTTGAGTTGCAGAAGGTAGGATTCTGGCTTTTGTAATTATTTCTCCAATGGACATGGGCGTTGGCAGGTTGATCCATACCTCCATCCTGTTTCTATCTTTCCCTAAGGAAGTAGAGCTCCGGAGAGGCGAGGTTCCAGGACACACTGATGAGGTTGTCTGCCCAGAGAAGTCAGGATGGAATCATGATAGTGTCTGCAACTTGGTGGCTGAAAGTCGGCAAGATATAAAGTGGGACAAAATGGTTAATGAACAGGACCCAGAACAGATGATATTAGGGATCCTAGGGTGGAAGGAAGCTAGCATGTTTTTAGCATGTTTCTAGGAGCCCACGACTATGGTAGTTTTGCTTGAGTGTGATAGCTAACATGGAGCTGGACAAAAAATATTGTCTGAGAAGATGGTGTCAGATTAGAGAAAAGGGCTAGAATTTCTATTAGGGCAGAGAGTAGCTCCCATCTTTGAAAAAAATCTGTGACTTAAATTGTTTACCTCATCCATCTGATCCAGGGCATATATATATATATATATATATATATATATATATGTATATATATAAATTTTAGCATAAGAGCCTGTGTAACCCATAAGTCTCAACTGATCTGAGCTTGCAGTTCATGGTCACAGCTGGGAACATTACAGGCTGCATTTATTTCGGGACCAGTCTTCCTAGAGTGGAGGGGCAGGATGACCCAGCCTCCCTTCAGAGTTTAAGGCATTACCTACCTCTGAGCAAAATTGTTTATAAGACTGCTTCCTGGAGATTGCTCATGTCTGACTAGCAAGCAGACTGTCCTCAAGACTTCCTGTGTGAACTTAAGGTGTTATGGCTTTATTGACACTAAGATGACTACTCTTAGCTGAAAATACTTGCGTCATGATAAATAATTTAACTGGTTTTCAAGCTTCCTGCTTGACCCTGGCTACTTTTTTAAAAATTTATTTATTGGGGAATTAATGTTTTACATTCGACAGTAAATACAATAGTTTTTTCTTCCTCCTCCTCCTTCTTCTTCCTCCAGGGTTATCTCTGGGGCTTGGTACCTGCACTACAAATCCACCATGCCTGCCTGGCAGCCATCTTTTCCATTTTTGTTGTTATTGTTGTATAGGACAGAGAGAAGACAGAGAGGGGAAAAGAATGCACATATATATATATTTATGCATACACATATATATGCAATATATACGCATACCTGCATACCTGCAACACTGCTTTTGAAATGATCCCTCTGCAGGTGGGAGCCAGGGGCTCAGACCAGGATTCTTGCACTGGTCCTCGTGCTTCATACTATGTGTACTTAACTGGGTGCGCTACTACCCGGCTCCAGAAATATGTATATATTTTTTGTCACTTGGTTCTTCACTGCCCTGAGCTGAGTATAAGAAAGAGAAAGATGAGGAGAAGGAGAGAAAGCCACTACAAGATCAGATCTCCCTCCAGTGCTGTGGGGCCTTGACTTAAATTGGGGTTATGTACATGGTGAAGCAGGTGCCCTCCCAGCTGAGCTATCTTGCTCGTCCAGTGATTTTATTTCAAAAAAGACTTATTTATGAGACAGAGAGAGAGACAGAGACAGAGACACAGAGAGAGAGAGTATTAGGATGAGAATGCTTTGGCATAAAGTAGTGCTAAATTGAACCTGAGGCCTCTGGAGTCTTAGGCATGCAAATATAGTGCTCTTCAGCTATTTCCTGACTGACAAGTAATTTCCTTTTTTTTAAATTTCTTTATTGGGGGATTAATGTTTTACATTTGATAGTAAATACAATAATTTGTACATGCATAACATTTCTCAGTTTTCTATATAATACAACCTCCACTAGGTCCTCTGTCATCCTTTTTGGACCTGTACTCTCCCTCTCCACCCACCCCAGAGTCTTTTACTTTGGTGCAATACACCAACTCCAGGTTCTACTTGTGTTTTCTCTTCTGATCTTGTTTTTCAACTTCTGCCTGAGAGTGAGATCATCCCATATTCATCCTTCTGTTTCTGACTTATTTCACTTAACATGAATTTTTCAAGGTTCATCCAAGATTGGCTGAAAACGGTGAAGTCACTGTTTTTAATAGCTGAGTAGTATTCCATTGCGCATATATACCACAGCTTGCTCAGCCACACATCTGTTGTTGGACACCTGGGGTGCTTCTAGGTTTTAGCTATTACAAATTGGCTGCTGAGAACATATGTGTACACAGATCTTTTAGGATGGGTGTGTTGGGTTCCTTAGGATATATCCCCAGGAGAGGAATTGCAGGATAATAGGGTAGGTCCATTTCTAGCCTTCTGAGAGTTCTCCAGACTATTCTCCACAGAGGTTGGGCCAATTTACATTCCCACAAGCAGTGCAGGAGGGTTCCTTTGACCCCACACCCTCTCCAGCATTTGCTGCTGTTACCTTTTCTGATGTTTGGCATTCTCACAGGAGTGAAGTGGTATCTCATTGTTGCCTTTACTTGCATTTCTCTGACAATAAGACTTGGAGCATTTTTTCATGTGTTTCTTGGCCTTTTGGATCTCTTCTGTGGTGAATATTCTGTCCATGTACTCTCCCTACTGTTGGATGGGGTTATTTGTTTTCTTGTGGTTGAGTTTGGCAAGCTCTTTATATATTCTGGTTATTAGCCTCTTGTCTGATGTATGGCATGTAAAGATCTTCTCCCATTCTGTGAGGGGTCTCTTGGTTTGGGCAGCGGTATCTTTAGCTGTGCAGAAGCTTTTTAATTTGATGTAGTCCCATAGGACTATGCTTGCCTTAGTTTTCTTTGTAATTAGATTTATTTCATTGAAGATGTCTTTAAAATTTATGCAGAAAAGAGTTCTGCCAATATTTTCCTCTAAATATCTGATAGTTTCTGATCTAACATCCAAGTGCTCAATCCACTTGGAATTTACTTTTGTATTTGGTGAAATATAGTGGTTCAGTTCCATTCTTCTGCATGTTTCAACCCAGTTTTTCAACACCATTTGTTGAAAAGACTCTGCTTTCCCCATTTACTAGTCTGGGCACCTTTGTCAAAGATTAGATGTCTATAGGTGTGGGGGCTTACATCTGGGCTTTCAATTCTATTCCACTGGTCAGTGTGTCTATTCATGTTTCAGTACCAAGCAGTTTTGATGACAATGGCTTCAGAACTTCTTTCAGGGCAGGCTTGGTGATAGTTGAGTCTTTCAACTGTTGCTTGTCTGAGAAGATTTTTATGCCTCCATCAGGTCTGAATGAAAGTCTAGAAGGATAAAGTAGTCTTGGTTGAAAGCCTTTCTCATTGAGCACTCGATAAATATCTTGCCATCCTCTTCTGCCCTGTAGTGTTTGTGTGGAGAAGTCTGCCGCTAATCTTGTGGGTTTTCCTCTGTAGGTGAATCTTTGTTTTTCTCTTGCAGCCTTCAGGATCCTTTCTTTATCCTCATTCATTTCCACTCTAAATATGATGTGTCTTGGTGTCTTTACATTTGGGTGAATTCTGTTTGGGACCCTCTGGGCTTCTTGAACCTTTATATCTTTGATGTTGTCTAGACTAGAGAAGTCTTCAGCTATTATGTTCTGAAGAATGCTTTCTTCTCCTCCTCTCCTCCCTCTCTTTCTTCCTCTGGTAAGCCAATAATGCATATATTATTTCTTTTGAAGTTATCCCATACGTCTCTCTTGGTGTGTTTTCAATATCTCTTAATCTCTTTTTGAGATCTCTTACTTCTTTTTTAGTTGTCTCTAACTCGTCCTCGATCTTGCTAATTTTGTCTTCAGCCTCATTTAGTCTATTCTCTCTCCCCTCTACTGTTTTCTGAAGTTCATCTATTTTGTTACCCTGTTCTGATACTGTTTTAGCTTGTTCAGTTAGTTGTGTTCTTAGCTCAGTTATTTCAGCTTTCAGCTCTCTAATAACCTTGAGATAATTAGTGTTTTCTTCCAGGGTTTCATCCGTTGTTTCTGCATTTCTTTTTTTAAAAAATATTTTATTTATTTATTTATTTTTATTAGTTAGAGACAGAGATAAATTGAGGGGGAGGGGAGATAGATATGGAGAGAGACAGAGAGACACCTGCAGTCCTGTTTCACCGCTCGCAAAGCTTTCCCCTTGCAGGTGGGGACCAGGGGCTTGAACCCAGGTCCTTGCGCACTGTAGTGTGTGCTTAACCAAGTGTGCCACCGCCTGGCCCTGTTTCTGCATTTCTGATGACAATTCTTTCAAACTCTTTACTCACTTCTGTGATTATTTCCTTAATTAGTGTTTGGATGTTGACCTCATTATTCTGTGCTTCAACCTTTGGGGGGCTTTTAGCTGGACTCTTGTCCTGGTTCATTTCTCCAATATTTATTCTTGTTGGTTTAACCATTTTATATATTATGCTATGAGGTCCCTCTCTCAGTACTTTTCAAATTACTGATCACTCATGCCTGGATTGACTTGTGTCTAAGTAAGGTAATTAAAGGGTTCACAGTTATGGAAGTTAACAGTTGTTTCAATATTATTTTAATCCCTGAGTTGGAGCACAGTGGCTTAAAAGCCTCTTTTGTTCTTTTTCTTCCTTGTAGGCTATGGGAGCCTGAGGGATTTTGAACTATAAGTAGGCTTCTTAGCTTAATCACTGACTCCTGGCCAAGAGATAAAGCAGGGTGGGGCAGATATAATCCTGTGGTTATGCAAAGAGAGCTCTCACAACCCCACCGCTAGGCCACTGAGGTATAGATCTTCTCCTGAGTTTACCTGTTAGTTCTCTATCCCCTGGTGTTAGCACAGGGCCTCCCCGCCACTGCTCCAGATTCTAAGGGCAGTAGCAGTGGAGACTCACAGTTGCACTTGGTGAGTCTTAGGGGAGTCCTCTCCTCCCTTCAGCCGTCTTTTTGTTGGTGAAACAGACTGGAGGTGGTGTCTCAACTGGTAAACTGCTGGACTGTTACCAGCCACTTACTCTCTTCCTAGGCCCCTCTCTGTCCATGATCCACATGTGTTTGCACTCACTGGTGATTTGTTAGGTTCCTGAAGTCGTTCTAGTCCTGTCTTGTTGCAACCTCAGGTGGTCTCCTTTGGTATTCCTCCCTGGTTACTTTCTATTTATGTTTTGTTATGCATATATTTAATTACATTTCAATATGTTTGACAATGTTCTATTTAAAATTTTTATCTATGAGCACACAATAAATATTCATGTAGTAAACTTCATATACTGACAACAGATATTAACATCAGCACTACATGAAGAAACTGGACATTTTACCAATACCCAAAAACCTCCAACTCCTTCCCTTCTGTTACTATTTTCTCTCAAAGGTAACTAATATTCATACTTCTAGTATATGTATGAAAATGGAATTGAGTGATACATATTATTTTATGTCTGATTTATTTTGCTCAGCATTATGATTCTGAGTTTTGTCCAAATTGTGCCTCTGATACTTTAGCAAGTTTTATTTTTGACCCTCTACCTGGCTATTATCATTCTTAGGATATAGTAACAATCTGTCTCCTAAAAACTTAGGTTAGAAGTGGATAAGAAAGTGTTTTTTGAGGGGCTGAGAGACAGCTCATCAGACAGAGCACACACTTTTACTGTAGCTAAGGTCTCAAGTTTGAGCCCTTGGCCACCACATGGAAGCACTATGCCAAGAGTGAAGCTTCAGAAGTGGCAAAACAGTATTTCTGTGTTTCTCCTATCTGTCTCTCCCTTTCTGTCTTTCATTCAAAATATATGTAGTCTATTGGGGGAAGTGGAAACATACAGGCTCATTTTATCTCAACTTAGGTCATATCACTTTCCAGATACCTAGTTACAGAAGCTACCATGACTCCATCCCAACTTCTCTGGGCAGACAACCTCACCAATGTGTCCTGGATCCTTGCATCTCCAGAGTTCTGGCCTACTAGGGAGAGATAGAAACAAGATAGAAACAGTATGGATCAACCTGTCAAGGCCTATGCTCAGTGGAGAAGCAATTACAGAAGCCACAACTCCTATCTTCTGCTCCCCCAAAGCAACCTTGATCCATACCTCCAGTAGGGGATAAGGGATAGGATGAAGATAAGAGAGCTCTGAACTCCAGCTCCATCAGCACCTGTAGAGAGAAAAGGAAAAGGAGAGGGATATATGGAGGCGGTTATGATATCATGAGTGACTTGGAGGGGAAGAGAGGATTGAATCAGAAAAAAAAAGGGGACAGCTATGTATAAATGTGGACAGATAGTTGTAGAGATGATGGTTGGCCTACGTCTACAGCCTTAGGGGAACTGTGGTAGAGAGACTGAAGATTCAGAACTCTGGTTGTGGAAATAGTGTGGATTCAAACCCCTGCTGACATGTAATTCTGTTATATCTATATCTATAGGCTCAAAGCCCTGGTGGCAAAGAAAAAAAACGTGTATTTTACACATCAAAATTTCGTACATATATCAACAAGCGTTCCTCTTTTTTTTTCTTCTTTGGGAAACAAGCCAAATCAGCAGTTATTAACCTACATATATCAATAAAGCAAAGAATTAATTTATTCATTTGGCCACTGTATTATTATGAACAATTCAGTAGACACTGTATTATGTGCTGAAAATATCCAGATTAATCATGCATAAACTTTATATTCAAGTCATGACTCTGGAGCTAAGGAATAAAGAAAATTGGTGTCTGATGCTGGCTATTGAAGTAGTCAGGGAATATGAAAAAAGGCTCCTTCTGGAGGAGGTAATTTTTGAGGTGGAATCTAATGCATGCACTTAATGCATTGATAGTTTTCTCTAATTTGTAGTCACTAAAAAAGTTGGTTTAAACTTATTTTTCATTAGTAGGTAGCTATTGTACTTTAGTTAGTATAAGGTGGAGAATAAAGAGGGGCTATATTTCCTGATTTCAAGGTTTTACATATTCACTGTGCAAATATTGAAATGATAACTATTATCAGATACCTACCTACCTACCTACTGAGAAACTGATTTGAGGATTGGTAGCCTCAATAAACAAGTTGGTCAAGTCTGCACTGAGATATAGAAAGTGATAGATTGTATTAGGTGAGGAATGTGACCATGTTCTGTATTCACTAAATAGAAATAAATAAGAAGGGGGCTTTTGGAAGTCCCAGTACGTCAACTTATTATACATAACCTTTATCACCTTCTCACCTCCACTGTATAAAAACCGTCAAAGTCTCAAAAATTTTGCATGGCTAATTTATCAAATGGGAAAGCTGATGGAAGGAGAAAAGAGGCAGACTTCTCTTTTTCCTCGATTAATGATTTACCTGTCAATACAAATAGGGTGGTGCCCCATGTAGAGTTCTATTTATTTAATTTTGCCACTAGAGTTATCACCAAGATTCAGTACCTGTACAATACAATGACTCCAGCACTCTAGTGGCTATCTTTCCCCTGTTAGCCCACCACCCTAATTTTTTCTTCTAATAGAGACAGAGAAGAAAAGAGAAATCTGCAGCATGGCTCCACCACTTGTGAAGCTTTCCCCCTGCAGGTTGGGACTGGGAGGTTGAATCTGGGTCCTTGGGTCTGTTGACATGTATGTTCTACTAGATATGCTACTTCCTAGGTCAACTTTACAAAATGCTGAAAGTTTAAGAACTGAGAAATGACAACAGACACCTAAAATGTATTTTTTTTTTAGTAGAATTCTTGGGACTCCAGAGCCATATTCATGTTTGTCAAGAACATGTTTTGTTCAGTGCAAAGCAGCAGAATGTGCCTATTATAACTACACCCTTCTTTCTAGCTGAGTGGATAATGAGCACTTTCTATGCCCAGGCAAGTTCTAAAATTTTCTCCTTGCGAGGGTGGAGAGGGTGTGTCTTGCTATATCTTCAGGCCCTAGACAAAAAAATGAAGATGAGCATAGAGAAGTGTGAAGGCCTTGTGGGAGTCTGTCTCTGAAACTGAGAAAAGCAAGAAAGATAGTGAGTACTGAGTCCCTCAAAATAGATTAGGAAAGAAATCTCATTATCAGACATTTGAGGACATTACCCAATAGAAGAGAAAGAATTTTTTTAAATGATTTCTTTTATTGTTGTATTTGGACATATTAATAACTGACATGGCAGAATTTAGTATTAAAAACAATGTGGGAGCACAGCTCTATACAAGATACTGGGTACTGTACAGCAAACCCTAACAAAAGGACTTTTCAAAGTTAACCCAATTACCAAATAATGAGATGATAATATTAACTATCGATTGTCTTTTTGAACCCTAAGACAGCAGGAACCTCACATCTCCACTATAGAGCCTCTACTTGCCCCAGTCCTGGAACCCTTGGATAGGGCCCACTTTCCCGTATGCCTCTCCCAATCCATATCAAATAATATTGCATCTGCCAATCACAACCTAATCAACGCAACGATTGCCACCTCAACATGCTTCACTTCAGACTGTGTCCAGAGACTTCACGTGTGGAATGACAACCCTTCAGCTTCATTACTTGGGTGAGACCTTTCCTTTCATAGTATACTCTAATTCCACACCAGGTGGTTCACTTTCTAACAAAGTCCCAAAACCTAGATATACACCAGTTTCTGTGAGAGAGAGCATATGTTCACACTTATCCATAAACTACTGCAAAATATATACCTGAAAGCAGAAGTACACTAGAGTATGCAGTGAGTATCCCCCTAACACTTCCTCTCCACTATTCCAAGGTTTGGGTCCATGATTGCTCAACAATTTGTTTGGCTTTGTATGTTAACTCTCTTTTTAGTCACCAGGTTCCAGGTGTCATCAGGATGCCGGCCAGGCTTCCCTGGACTGAAGACCCCACCAATGTGTCCTGGAGCTCCGCTTCCCCAGAGGCCCATCCTACTAGGGAAAGAGAGAGGCAGGCTGGGAGTATGGACCGGCCAGTCAACACCCATGTTCAGCGGGGAAGCAATTACAGAAGCCAGACCGTCCACCTTCTACAACCCACAATGACCCTGGGTCCATGCTCCCAGAGGGATAGAGAATGGGAAAGCTATCAGGGGAGGGGGTGGGATATGGAGATTGGGTGGTGAGAAATGTGTGGAGTTGTACCCCTCCTACCCTATGGTTTTGTTAATTAATCCTTTCTTAAATAAAAGAAAAAAAATATGGGGAGTCAGGTGGTAGTGCAGCAGGTTAAACGCACATGGTGCAAAGCGCAAGGACTGGGTGTAAGGATCCCAGTTTGAGTCCCGGCTTCCCACCTGCAGGGGAGATGCTTCACAAGCAGTGAAGCAGGTCTGCAGGTGCCTGTCTTTCTTTCCCCCCTCTTTTTAAAAAAATTTTATTTATAAAAAGGAAACATTGACAAAACCATAGGATAAGAGCAGTACAGCTTCACACAATTCCTACCACCATTACTCCGTATACCAACCCCTCCCCTGATAGCTTTCCTATTCTTTAACCCTCTGGGAGTATGGACCCAAGATCATTGTGGGATGCAGAAGGTATAAGGTCTGGCTTCTGTAATTGCTTCCCTGCTGAACATAGGAGTTCACAGGTCGATTCATACTCCCAGCCTGTCTCTCTCTTTCCCTAGTGGGGAAGGGCTCTGGGGAAGCACAACTCCAAGGAATATTGGTGGGTTTGTTTGTCCAGGGAAGTCTGGTCGCATCTGGAACCTGGTGGCTGAAAAGAGAGTTAATATATAAAGCCAAACAAATTGTTGGACATTCATGGACCTAAAGGCTGGAATAGTGCAGGTGAAGCGTTGGGGGATCCTTCATTTTTTAGATAGTTAGTAGGCATATTTTAGTTATATTTCAAAAGGCCTGTAGCTATACTAGTTTTTTTTTTTTTTTTGCCTGAACCTGAAATCTGATTCAGGTGAATCCTAATTATTGTCTGGGGGAGATGATGTCATGGCTTGGAAAAGGACCAGAAAGCTGGATCAGGGAAGAGAGTAGCTCCCTAATATGGGGAAGGGGTATAAATATTACTGTAAACCCCATCAATTTGATGTGATCTAGGACCCATAATTAGCTTAGGAGCCTGTGTGACCTCTATATCCCTCTAGATCTGAACTCATATTCTGTGGTCATGAGTAGGAACATTCCATGCTGCCCTCGTATCAACCCATCTTCTTCAGGTGTAGCATAGAGTATGTTGTCCATCCATTCTTCGGAGGATGGAACATTCTCTGCCATTGTTGATCCAGGTTGAGGGCAAGCTCCTATGGGGGCTCACAAAGGGGTCTATTTTGTTGTTCCTGATAGAGATGACCAGAAACAATGGAGAGAGGGATTTATTTGAGGTCTAGGTCCATCAAGTCTCTTTGGGAGACTCAGGACTCCCCGATTAGGGCCCCAGCTGGTGGAATGGCCTGATAGTGACTAAAGAGTCATCGTTAAAGTATGCCAGTCTCTTGCCCTTATTCAGATTTGCAGTCCTTGCTTTGCTAAGGTTAACTTTGGAGTGTTATGTTTGACTTTGTATGTTAACTCTCTTTTCAGCCACCAGGTTCCAGATGCTAGCAGGTTGCGACCAGACTTCCCTGGACAAACAAACCCACCAATATTCCTTGGAGCTGTGCTTCCCCAGAGCCCTTCCTCACTAGAGAAAGAGAGAGACAGGCTGGGAGTATGGATAGACCTGTCAGTGGCCTATGTTCAGCAGGGAAGCAATTACAGAAGCCAGATCTTCAACCTTCTGCATCCCACAATGATCTTGGGTCCATACTCCCTGAGGGTTAAAGAATAGGAAAGCTATCAGTGGAGGGGATGGCATATGGAGTACTGGTGGTGGGAATTGTGTGAAGCTGTACTGCTCTTATCCTATGGTTTTGTCAATGTTTCTTTTTTATAAATAAAATATTTTTAAAAAATTAAAAAAAGAAAGTTATGTGTATGGTAAACTTTCCAAGTCCTAGCATGGCTGAAAAAATGTATTAATTAATAGTCTGACTGGGTGTATAATATTAATTAGGGTTCCTTTATATATAATATTTTTTTCTTACTAAAGTTTTTGGAGTATCTTCCTACAGTAATCTGAGTTTACAATGCTATGCTTTGATATAACTTTTCTTTTTTAAATTTATTTATAAAATAAAAAATATCGACAATACCATAGGATAAGAGGGGTACAATTTCACACAATTCCCACCACCAGAACTCCTCATCCCATCTCCTCCCTTGAAAGCTTTCCTATACTTTATCCCTCTGGGAACATGGACCCAGGATCATTATGGGGTGCAGAAGGTGAAAGGTCTGTCTTCTGTAATTGCTTCTCCAATGAACATGGGTGTTGGTAGGTCTATCCATACTTCCAGCCTGTCCCTGTCTTCCCCTAATGGGGCAGGGCTCTGGAGAGGTGGGGTTCTAGGGCCCATTGGCAAGGCTGTCTACCTAGGGAAGTCAGGCTGGCATCATAGTAGCATCTGCAGCTTGGTATCCGAGAAAGCACTAAGATATAAAGAAGAACAAATTGTTTAATAATCAGGAATGTAAAAGCAAGAATATAACGTGATTTGGGGTCTCCATTTTGGAAAAAGCTAGTATTTCTATTTTAGGTATATTCCAAGGGGCCCATGACTTTATTAATTTTTGCCTGCTCCTCATAGTTAATATGTAGGTGGACCAAAGGTATTGTCTGGAGTGTTAGAGTTGGAAATAGGACTAGAAAGCTGGATCAGGGAAGAAAGTAGCTCCCAAATATGGGAAAAGTATATAAAGACTATCAACTGTAAACCCTATCAATTTGATCTGGAGCCCATATTAAGTGCAGGAGCCTGTGTAGCCTCTGCATCCCTGTAGATCTGAGCTCACATTCTGTGGTCATGACTAGATACATTCTAGGCTGCATCCATTGCCCGACTCATCTTACTCAAGTGGTAGAGTCTTACTCGAGTGGTAGAGTATTTTGACCAAACCTCCCTTCAGAGAATGGGGAAGTCCCCCATTGTTGATCCACATTAAGGACAATGTCTTGTAGGGGCCCACAGAGGGGTCCTCTGTGAGCAGTGGCAGTGGAGAGAGGGATCTGTTTGAGGTCTAGGCCCATCATGTGGTAAGACTTTCTTTTTCTTTTTTAAAATATTTATTTATTAATGAGAAAGATAGGAGGAGAGACAGAAAGAACCAGACATCACTCTGGGACATGTGCTGCTGGGGATTGAACTCAGGACCTCATGCTTGAGAGTCCAGTGCTTTATCTACGGCATCACCTCCCAGACCATGGTAAGACTTTTCTTATTCACTTGGCGGCTACAGTCCTTAAACTGGAGATTCATGTCCCTTATCTCTGGGCATTTTTTTTTTAACCTGTCTCTGTGATGATTTATTCTACATTATTCTAGCTCTCCACTTATACTGATCTCTGTACGTTTGCCCTCCTTTTCCACATTGTTTTTAAAAATATTTATTTATTTATCTATTCCCTTTTTGTTGCCCTTATTGTTTAGTTGCTGTAGTTATTATTGTTGTTGTTATTAATGTCATTGTCATTGGATAGGACAGAGAGAGGAGGGTAAGACAGAGAGGGGGACATCACTCAGGTGAGACCTTTCCTTTCATGGTATTCTCTAATTCCATTCCAGGAGGTTCACTTCCTAACAAATTCCCAAAACCTAGATATAGACCAGGTCCCATAAGATAGAGCATATGTTCACATGTATCTATACATTAGGGCAAAATGTATACCTGAATGCAAAAATTCACAATAGTCTTTAGTGAGTCAGTATCAAGTTCATACTGAAATAGTGTCCACTTAGACTTAGATTCCCTCCTCACTTACTTCCTAGTATACACACATCCACACACTCACACACAGAGTCAACAACAAATTATAGGAAAGCAAACGGCTCTAGAAAAAAAATAAATTTAAAAGAAAAAAATATAATTATATAAGGGGAAGGTTAGATTTTCAGTTCCACTCTAGGGGGTTGGGGGTAGGGACATAGACCTTTGGTAGTGGGAATAGTGTTAATCTGTACTATTAATTTATAGTCTTATAAATAACTATTTCTTCAGTATAACAGGGAAAATAGTTTGAATGTCTCAAATTCTTTAAATGCATAGATTTCAGTTCTGAGTATATGTTCCTTTAGTCTAAACACTAAAGAAATGTTTCAAATTTGTAAACTGAATTCTGACACTGGGCTTAAATTGTTAAAGCACCTCTTTTTTAAAATTTCCATTTTATTTATTTAGTACTGGATAAAGTCAGAGAGAAATACAGAGGGGAGAAGGAGTTAGGGAGGGAAAGAGACAGAGAGACACCTGCAATTCTGCTTCACCACTTGTGAAGTTCTCTCCATACAGGTAAGGACCAGGGACTTGAACAATGCATAGGTGGGTCCTTGTGCACTTAACTAGGTGTGTCACTGCTTGGCCCCTAAAGCACTTCTAATAAAAACTTTTTTTTTGAAATATTAAATCACTTACAATCTTAGGTAGGCCTGAAGCAACCATCCCATCAGTATCTAAGATATAGTTATTTGTAAATAGTATTAAATGACATAAATAATGGTGAGGTCATGTATGGTACAGTCAAAGCTAACTATAGGATTTTCCAAGTAAACCAAGCTTCCAAATAACTTGGTTATAATAATAATTATCTATTGCCCTCTTAAACTCTAAGACTCTAAGGAACTCTTAAACTCCAAGGAACCTTCCTCATTCTCTTTAAAATATGTTTTTCTCCTAGTCCTGGAACCTCTGGGACCTTTACTTGTATTTCTTCATGCTTCTCTTGATCCCTGCTAGTTGATACTGTATATGCTGACCTCAACCAAATCAGTGCAACCAGTGCTATCATGCCATGATTCACTTGAGACTATCCAGACACTCTGAGCCTGAGATGTCCACTCTCCAGCTCCAATACTTTGCCACCACATTGCAGACACTGACTCTGACTCCATCCTGACTTCCCTGGATAGATAACCTCACCAGTGTGTCCTGGAACCCCACCTCCTCCAAGCCCTACCCCACTAGGAAAAGATAGAAATGACCTACCAACGTCTATGTTCAGCAGAGAAGCAATTATAGAAGCCAGACTTTCCACCTTCTGCACCCCATAAAGAATTTTGTTCCATACTTCCAGAGGAATAAAGAATAGGGAAGCTTCCAATGGAGGGGATGGGACATGGAACTCTGGTGGAGGGAACTGTAGCCTACAGTATTATTAATCATTATTAAAGAACTATTAAATTAAAAAATATAATTATAATAATTTCAATTAAAAAATGAATATATAGAGTCCTTGGATACATGATGTTATTGTGCTTACTTTATGTGCCCCATAGTTATTATAGTCTTAACAAATTGAAGACCACTCAACAGGATCACACATTTGCCAGGTTCTCATTCCCCAGTAGAACATAAAAGCAAAACAAAGTAACATTTATAGAAATAGAAGACAGTGGTCTGGGAGGTGGCTCAGTGGATAAAGCAGTGGATTCTCAAGCATGGCGTCCAGAGTTCAATCCCTGGCAGCACATGTACCAGAGTGATGTCTGGTCCTTTCTCTCTCTTTCTGTCTCTCTCTCTCTCCTTTTATCTTCATAAAAAAAAAAAAGAAATAGAAGACAGGTTGGTAGTAACCATAGGAAAGGAAGGCTGGGGTGCAAGTGAAACAGGTGACAAGGATCAAGAGGTACGAGCTACTCATTACAAAATAAGTAAATCAAGGAGATGTTCATGTGTGTGCACTGCTCAGATTTGTATGGTCGTGGAGACATTGAGCCTTTAACTTTAGAGCCTCAGGCATTAAAGTCTTCTGCATAACCATTAGGCTATCTCCGCCACTGTTCTCTCTCTCTCTCTCTCTTTCTTTTTCTTTTTGGTTAGTACATTTTAGTTCCTGTACACACCTAACTTGAGAGCTCTTCTCACCCTCTACCTTAGGAAATGAATGCTCAGGTTAAGTAAACTGTCTGAGGTGTTAATTCAACTGATTTGTTGCTTGTTACATTTCATCATCTGTTTATTTACATATGAAATCCTTCAAGCTCTCAGGATACAAATTCTTCACCTTTATGAAACTTGTCTCTACTGGGGAAGATCAACAATAAGCTAGGAATACAAATACAACATAATTTCAGGCAATAATATCATACAAAGGTAGAGTAAAGTAAGGAGTTGATTATGAGGTCAGGGAGGTGGCAATAAACACCAGACCTGTGTGCCTGAGGTCCCAGAGGACCTCATGTTCAAACCCTGGAGCCATCACATGTCTGAGATGTTCCTGGTTTGGTTCCCAGTGCTTCATGTATTGGAGTGATGCTCTGATTTTCTCTCTATCATACAAAGAATGTAGAATGGGGAATACCTAACAGAGAACTTCACTTAGCCTCAGAAGACCATCTGAGCTCTTCGACTTTCTTTTCAGGGAGTCCTCAATTAAATACCAAGCTTATCATTTCCCTCTGACAGTCTGTGAATAAAAAGTTATCATACAGGAACAGGGAGGAATTTTGTGAAATCATGGAAGGTGCTGCCTTTAGTTCAGCATCTTAGGGTCAAACTAGAAGACATTGGGGAAGCTGCCTACACTATGACAAAGATAAGATTCTGAATTTGAGAAGATTCACTCACTTTTTTTCCCAACTGAAGTCCATTGAAGTCCGCAGGTAGCAGTGAGGAGGATGAAGTGAGAACACTTGGCATTCACATCTGCCACCAACTGAGTCTTCAGAATAACTTCTCTCTCACAAGTTACTCATAGTCCACTCTCCAGAAGTGATAGATTCTAACATTTAGATATAAAGTCCTTCCGTTATTTCTCCTGTCTATCTATAGAACTAAATTTCTAGATGAACAGTTGGTAGAGTTTCATGTATATATATGTTTTTGTAAAGTGTCCCAATTTAAGGGACTAAAGTAAAATATATTTCAATTTCATCAAATATTATCAATTAACGGTCCCCCCCCCCCCACTGGAGCACTGCATAACTGGCTTATGATGGTGGTGGCTGTGGTGGGGAGGGGTGGGGGAGACCAAATCTGAGGCTTTGGAGCCTCAGGCTTTAAAGACTTTTTGCATAACCATTATGTTGTTATCTCTTACCATTAGCCAGTAGGGCATTTGTCTATTATGCCACCTGTTATTATTTAGTTGAGAAAGAGAGAAAGAATGGGACCTTGTTCAGTTTTGGATTGTTGTGGCAACCACAACTGATTTTGGGACTTCTGAGCCTCAGGCAAGGATGCCTAGTGCACTGCTGTTGTACTGTTTCCCCACTCTCCTAGTCTGTTAACCAGAGTGCCTAAAGTCAAGGACTTTACAATTCAGTTAATGGGAGAGTATATACATGGATATTTTTATCATTATAAATTAACTAAATAATGGTTTTATCAACACCAGTTTTGGTGATGATATTTTGGATTTCACTCCAAATGCAGTATCAACAAAAGCAAAAATAAACAAACGGGATTTTTTGTCTTTCTCAGTGTAACATTTTCCCCCCACTTAGTACAGTTCCCTCAAGTCCATCCACACTTCCACAAATAATAAGTTTTCATTTTTTACTTTTTAATGACAGAGCAATAATCCATTGTGCATATATACTGTGTCTTCATTATCCATTCATTTGGCATTTAGGTTGTGTTCAGATCTTGCCTATATGAACATAGGGGTGTGTGTTACTCTTCAAAATAGTGTTTTCTTTTTTTAGCTTTTTTTTTGGAATCCCCATATGTTTCTGATAGTGGTCTTGCATGACTTTTTTCTCTTGACACTGGATTTCCAGTCATTCTATTGTAGAAAAAGTGTAGGCACAATTATTATCTTAACCTACTTGTGTTTGAGATGTGGCAGAAATGTGCACACAGGAAATAATTATGGTGTGGGACAGAGCCATGGGAGGGAAGGAACATGATCAGGTTGCTGGTGTGGGCCTAACAAGATATTAATCTATAATAGGTGTCCAGCAAATATTTAATGATTGTGATTTATAGTTCTGTTTTTCAGTTGATACTTGAGGTGCTTTACCACATAGTTGCCACTAGATGTCACTATTGTCATGCTTTCTTGCATTTATTACTACCCAACCCCCACCTTGGCTTGTATTCATTGCATTTAGGAAGCAAACATTTTCATTTTTAAGTTAGAAGGCGTATTGACCTCTTTAAGCTCTAAGAATCTTTGCTATAGTTTCATGATTTTGCTATCATTCCATTTCTTTGTTTTTTTGCTTGTATTTGAGCAAGTATTTGAGAAGCTCTGTAAAGAGTAAGTACTTATTTTGGTAGAGACAGAGATGCAAAGGAGAGAGAGAGGGAGAGAGGGAGAGAGAAGAACTTCTTTCCATGTAGTGGGAGGCAGGCTCGAACCTGGGTTACATGCATGACAAAGAAACTCACTATCCAAGTGAGTTATTCATTGGTCTGTACATAATATAATCTGTGTTGAACAGGTCGTTTTCAAGATTTGAGGGTGCTATGTCCTTCTGCTTTATTGACTATATTTTATTATTGTTATTATTATTATTATTTTTACCAGAGCACTGCTCAGCTCTTGTGGTGCTGGGAACTGAACCTGGGGCTTTTGACGCTTTAAGTATGAAAGACTTTGTATAACCATTATGTTATCTCCCCAGTCCCTTCTACTCTTCTACTTTAACATGTCATTTTGACTTTATTTGTCATGGTCATATATGTTTGAGGTTCTGCTTAAACACAAATTTGGGGGAACATTATTCAGTTCATTATATGGGCACTTTGGATGAATTTAACAAGAAAAGCTAACAGAACCATTGACAAAGTTAATTAAACGGCAACAGACGCTAACAAGGCAGTGACAATATAGCTGTTAGGTAATCTCCTCCCCCTTCCCATGGCACATGACTAGACTACATGTCCCAGCCTTCTTTGCGGGTGGGTGTGATCATGTGACGGATTTTTATTTTTTTTTGCCACTACGGTTATTGCTGTGGCTCGTGATCTACCTCTCCTGGTGGGCAATTTTCTTTCTTTCTTTCTTTCTTTCTTTCTTTCTTTCTTTCTTTCTTTCTTTCTTTCTTTCTTTCTTTCTTTCTTCCTTTCTTCCTTCCTTCCTTCCTTCCTTTTCTTCCTTCCTTTTCTTTCTTCCTTTCTTTCGTCCTTCCTTCCTTTTTTTCTTCCTTCCTTCTTTCCTTCCTTCCTTCCTTTTTTTTTCTTTCTTCTTATTTTTAATTTGAAAGGACAGATAGAAATGGAGGGGGTAGGGAAAGAGAGAGACACCTGCAGGCCTGCTTCACCATTCTTGAGAACCCCCTCAACCTCCATCCCGCAGGTGCGGAGCGAACCTGGGTCCTCAGGCGTGGTTCTGTGTGTACTCCACCGGGGGTGCCATTGTCCAGCTCCCAGGAGACTGATTTTTGACTCACAGAAAATGTAAGAGGTGATGTATGCTACTCCAAGATCTGTATCACCACTTGTATGCCATAGTTTTGTTTTCCCTTTTAAAGGTCTTCAATAAAAACAACAGTAATTAGGTGGAGTTAGAAAATACTATCCCAGATTCAACTCCAATAGAAGTTTTTCTATTAAAGGCACTTGTATAGAATAGCCTAAAAAACTTGGGAACAAACTTTCGGAAATCAGTTTATTCTTCAGTGAAGGATGCCACTATTTTACTAGGCAATCAACAGTTACAGATTCAAAATATATGCTCCTCATGGTGCAGTGTGACGGCCTTGTTTATCTGCTCGCCTTTCTCCTTGTAGTAACGTGCAGCTTCGATCCTGTCCTGGGGGAGCCGAGTAGGGCCTAGTTCACAAGCTGGTCCCGACCCTCCCATCTGCCCCGGGGCCACAGTTCTGCCCATGCCCCCTCCCCCCATGCCAGCAGGTAGTGCCGGATGTGACGTCTGAAAAAGCCACGTGCTGGACTTTTTCTCTGCGGGAACCTGCAGACCAGCCCTATCTCACCTTGCAGTCAGTTGCCTGCAAGGCTGTCGCGGCAGCCTCCCCGCTTGTTTGGGGACCCCAGGCAGAGGGCACAGTCAGGCACTGGGCACCGTGCATAGCCCTCGAGGGGGTGCTGGGCGAGTCTTGCACCAGAGGAAGGCGTTGGAGAAAAGGCCTGGGCCTGCGAATAAAGCTGCACAGCTCGGGGTTCGTCCTGGCGGGCCAGGTCATAGGAAGAAGCCCAGTTTCCTGTTTTGTTGGTGACCCCAGCGGCCTAGAGGACACTTGAGGGCAGGCTGTGTCTCGGGCAGGACTGTGAGTGGACCTGCCCCCAGGGAGACCGTCTGGGTGTTGCTGCTCTGGAAGCAATGAGTGCAATCCAGGGAGAAGTGGTTCTGTGGCATCTCATTGGATCTCAGGGCCGTGCCCAGCTCCTCTGACTCTCCAGGTACTTCGCCCGCCAGAGTCACAGCAGCCTGTGGGCAAAGGACATGCGCCAGGGTTGGCACGTCACCGCCCAATACTGAACTCCATGAATTTTCGAGGTATGACTTAAGTAGTAGCCCGGCTTTTGGGTGTGTTGTTTTTCTTCACATACCCATTTTTCACTTTCTTGGTTATTGCTTTATTTATTTTTTTCTTGCTTTAGTTTTTAACTTGTTCATCTTTCCTTAGGTCCCTAAGGTGGAAGTTAAGTTGACTGATATTAGAGTTTGTGACTTTTCAAATTATTACTATACTTTAAAAATATTTATTTTGAATAAAGACAAGTTGAGAGGGGAGGGGCAAATAGGGAGAGATACAGAGAAGCAGCACTGCTTCACCTCTCATAAAGCTTGCCCCCTGCAGGTGGGGACAGGAGACTTGAACCCTGGTCCTTATGCACTGCAGTGTGTGGGCCTTTTTTTTTTTTAAGTTTATTATTTTAAAATATTTATTTATTTTTTTATTCCCCTTCGTTACCCCCCCCCCCCTTTTTTTTAATTGTTGCATCTCTCCTGTAGGTGGGGAGTGGAGATTTGAACCTGGATCCTTGCACATTAGGTAATGTGTGCGCTCCACTGGGTACACCTTGGCCTGCCTTCCCCTACTTTTCTAAAAAGTAGATTTAATGTTGTAAAATTTCCTTTGAACACTACTTTAACAAAATTCCACGAATATTGATAAGCTGTTGCTTCGTTTGGTTGATAATTAAAACTTTGCTCATGGGAATTCTTTTTTTGACCTATGAGTTATTTAGCTATACAATTAATGTTCATATACTTGGGGATTTTGGGCTACCTTTCTGCAATTGTTTCCATTGTGCTATGAGACCAAACTTTGTATGATTTTCATTCTTTTGAATTTTTTTTTTTTTTTTTTACCAGAGCACTGCTCAGCTCTGGCTTTTAGGGATGTGGGGGATTGAACTCTTTTGAATTTGTTACAGCATGTTTAAATGACCTAGGATGTTTCACATGAACTTTGAAAGAATATGTATTTTGCTGTTATTGGATGGTGGTAATCTACAATTAGTTCAAGTGGATTGGTAATGTTATTCAGTGAATTTGTACTCTCTTACTGATTTTTTTAACTTATTACAAAGTTTAAATCTCATATGATTTTTAAAAAATATGGTTTTATAGTAGTGATTTGACAGTGGCTTACAACATTTTAATATTTCAGGAGTATAGTTTCACATCCATATATATGTGTGTGTGATTCATCACACCCACCACCAACATTCTTATATCCATATTCTTTCCTCTGGTAACCATCTTAGTTCTCAGAGAGTCTAAAAGAAAGATTGGTTACTATTAATTTTTTTTTGCTATAGTTATTTACATTACACATATGAATGAAACCATCCATGAGTTTTCTTTCATATTTTTAAAATTTTTTTGTATTTATTTATTTTCCCTTTTATTGCCCTTTTTTTTCATTGTTGTAGTTATTATTGTTGTCATTGTTAGATAGGACAGAGAGAAATGGAGAGAGGAGGGGAAGACAGAGATGGGGAGAGAAAGACAGACAACTGCAGACCTGCTTCACCACTTGTGAAGCGACTCCCCTGCAGGTGGGGAGTCAGGGGCTTGAACCGGGATCCTTACTCAGGTCCTTGCGCTTTGCTGCCACATGTGCTTAAGCCACTGCGCTATCTCCCGACTCCCTTGTTTTTTCTTATTTCACTTAGCATAATCACCTCCAATTCCATCCATTTTTATCCCAAATGATATAATCGTTTAAATTTGCAGAGTAGTTTTTATTTTTTATTTTTAAGATTTTAAAAATATTTCTTTTTTGTTGCCCTTGTTGTTTTTATTGTTGTTGTAGTTATTGTTGGTGTCGTCGCTGTTGGATAGGACAGAGAGAAATGGAGAGAGGAGGGGAAGACAGAGAGGGGGAGAGAAAGATACCTGCTTCACTGTCTGTGAAGCGACTCCCCGGCAGGTGGGAAGCCGGGATCCTTATGCAGGTCCTTGCACTTTGCATCATGTGCACTTAACCCGCTGCGCCATCGCTGGGCTACCCAGACTGTTTTCTATAAGGACTGAGTATCCGCCAACAGTACCAGAGTTCTTTCTTCTTTACATCTTCTCCAAAGCTTGTTGCCATACTCTTTGACATAGGCCATTCTCATGGGTGTGAGGTAGTATCTCATTGTGGTTTTAATTTGCATGTCTTGAATAAGTGATGTGGAGCAGGTTTTCATATGTTTATGGGCATGTTTTCTTTGAAGACCATCTTTTGTTCATTTTTTTTTTATTGGGTTGCTTTTTTTTTTTTGGGTTGTTGAGTTGTATTATTTCTTTACATATTTTTGATATTAATTCCTTGTCAGATGTATGATGTGAAAATATCTTCTCCCAGTTATTGGATTTTCTTTTTATCCTTGTATAAGTTTCTTTCAGTGTGCAGAAGCTCTTTAATTTGATGTCATTCCATTTATTTATTCTTGCTTTTGTTTCCTTGTCTATAGAGATCAGTGTCCAAATGAATCTCTGATGTTAAGGTCTTAAAGTGCGTTATCTAGGTTTTCTTTACTTTATTTAATAGATTCAGGTCTAATATCTAGATATTTGATCAATTTTGAGTTATTCTGTATATTGTATGCATGTATGGTGTTAGGTGATGGTCTAGTTTAATTTTCCTACATGTCATAGTTCAGTTTTCCCAATACCATTTCTTGTGGGGTTTTTCACTACCGGTTACACATACATGCTTTTGGTGATACATACGTGTGGATTTATTTCTAGGCTTTCTATTCTATTCCATTGGTCTGAGTGCCTGTTTCTGTTCCATTACTACCTAATTTTTTAAAATAATTTTTAAAAATCTTTATTTACTGGATAGAGACAGCCAGAAATCAAGATGGAAGGGGATGATAGGGAGAGAGACAGAGAGACACCTGCAGCACTGCTTCACCACTCGCAAAGCTTTCCCCCCTGCAGTTGGGGACCGGGGGCTTGAACCCAGGTCCTTGTGAATTGTAATATGTGTGCTCAACCAGGTGTGCCACCACCCAGCCCCACTACCCAATTTTAATCACTACTTCTTGATAGTAAATTTGAAGTCAGAGAGTGTGATACCTCTGTTTAGATTTGCTTTGGCTATTTTTGGCTTTTTATGGTTCTACACTAATTTTAGGATTGTTCAATTTCTTTGAAAAATGTCATTGGGATTTCAATAGCATTATGATTTTCTTGATATGCCAGTTACTAACAGAAATATGCTGATTGAGTAACTACCAAATCATCTTTGTCCAGTTCTTGCAGTTCTACCATTTTTTTTGCCTCATGTCATTTGATTACCTAAGTTATGAATATATACATTTAGAATTATTATATGTTAGTAGAGAATTGTTCTGTCTTATCATTTCTTTGTTTATCCTTGATAATTTTAATTTTTTCTAAAGTTTGAATTGTCTAGAATTTTTAAAAGTGACTTCAAATATCTTTTGACAAGTAATAGCTTGTCATGATATAACTTTCTACATCCATTATTTTTTGTTATTAAATATTAATTTGCAAAATTATAAGATAATAGGGGTATAATTCCATAATGTTCCCACCACCAGAGTTCTGTGTCCCCATCCCCTCCACTGGACACTGCAGTAGTTTTCCCATGGTCACAGATATGGGTTGACTTTGTATTTATAATTATTTATATCTATTTTCTGCCTATTTTTTTTTCTACATTTCTATCTTCACTTCCTTTCTAAGTCACATCTACACCTATTAGATTTCTGAATGTCCTTCCATTTTTCACTCTTCTCTCTGATAAGGGAAACGCTGCCTGACTTTCTCTGGTATTTTCTAGATTCGCTTCTCTTTTATGATGGTAGAAAAACAAGATTCCTGGTGACAAATGCTTTGGGTCCTGGTGGAACTGTGTCCTGTCCCGCGGGACCTTCAATGTGGGTTAACCTAGGAGAGGAAGTGAGGACAAGGAAAGAAGGGAGAGGGAAGGGGACAGGACACGCGAGAGAAATGAGACAAGTCAAGATTCTGATCAAGTCTGTTTATTAGCACCAAAGATGCTGTTTTTAAGGCCAGGGCAAGGGGGGGAGTAGAAGCTGGGGACTGTTGACTGAAGTGGTGTGTTGTCATGGTAATCAGCCTTATCTGGAAGGTCCTGGGTGATTCATGGGGAAGTGGAACTGGGAGACAGGAACTTATCTTGTCTGTGAACAAAGACTCTAAGGTGTAAAGAAGCAGGAACTTAACTTTTAAGTAAGGCCAGTCTGTGAACAAAGACTCTGTGGTCATGCCAATAGCAACCTTGAGGGCATGTACCCCACATGTCCCCCTTGCTTATATATATATAAGGGTGCATGTTTTGATGTTTGGCGGAATTTATTTTGTGGCAGGGTGGACTGTGCCTGTCTTAGGTCGGGGATCAGCCTTCTGTCTTACCCGTCATTGGAATACCTGGTTATTATTTGCCCACTAGTACCAGGTGCCCTTTCTTAGGTTGACTGGACAGCGCTAGTTTCCCCTTACCTGTCATTGGCTAGCCAGCCCTCTACGTGGTGGACGTTCTGACGGAGGGGGCCAAATCCTCCGCAGCAACTCCATTTTCTGCCATGTCCAGCCTATGATAGCGAACTTGTATAGGTTGCATCTTTATGTCATCGATCTGTTGCTGCAAAAAGGCCATGAGCTTGTTAAGAATTATAGGACCTACTGTGAGCAGAAGTAAAACAAGCAAGGGTCTCACAACTGGGGGTAGCCAGGTAAGGAAGGGGGAATTTATCCATTGGTATGAAGAGGCGGGATCATATCTCAAGTCTAAGGGAAGCAGTCAGTGGATGTGATGTCTAGGGGGAGAAACACAGCACGTCTGGTCCTCTGGTGGTCGTCAGCGCCAACTGAAGAAGTTTTTCTTCTTCATAGAGGGTCAGTTGTGGAACAAGCGAAACTAAGAGGCAAGGACCAGGTAGAGAAGAATTGACCTGAATGTGGCTCCCCACAAAACTGGAATTCAGAGCCTTCTGGTCTTCCTTTTTTTTACCCCTCTGGGAAATGGACCAGAGTTCTTTTTGGGGTGCAGAAGGTGGGAGGTCTAGCTTCTGTAATTGCTTCTCTGATGGATATAGACATTGCCAGGTCAATCCATATCCCTGGATGGTGGCGCACCTGGTTGAGTCCACATCTTATAGTGCACAAGGACCCAGGTTCACCCCAGTCCCCACCTGCAGGAGGAAAGCTTCAGGAACGGTGAAGCAGAACTGCAGGTATCTCTCTGTCTCTCTCCCTCCCCTTTCCTCTCAATTTCTGGCAGCCTCTAATAAATAAATAAAGATAATAAAAATATTTTAAAAAATCTTCCCAATAAATTAATTTTAATATAGTTAAATTAGAAAAAAAAAGAATCTACAATCTTCTTTCATTCCTGAGGTTCCAAAGTCCCAGGTTCAGTTCCCCAGCACCACCATAAGCCAGAGCTGAGCAGTGAGTGCTCTGGTCTTTAAAAAAAAAAAAAAAAAACTGCAGAGGGGTCTCTTCACAAGCGGTGAAGCAAGTCTGCAGGTGTCTATCTTTGTCTTCTCCCCCTCTCTCCATTTCACTCTGTCCTATCCAAGAATGCTGACATCAATAACAACAATAATAACTACAACAATAAAACAATAAGGTCAACAAAAGGGAATAAATAAATAAATAAATATTTTTTTTAAAAAAGAGATTCAACAATCTTTGTAACTATTTCTGTTAATTGTATTTGATATTTGTTTCATACCCTTATCTTTCCCCCCATTTTTCTGGTTTTAGTTGAGCATTTTGTGTGCCTATCTCCTCTTTCAGCATGTCATTTATACTTTGTCATACAATTTTTTTGGTAGCTGTTCCAGAGCTTATAATGTGTAGTTTAAAATAATACAAGCACATTTTCAAATAACATATGACTTCACATGTGTGGTAGCTGACTTACAACTAAATTTCTCCATTTCTCACTTCTACTCCTTATGACATTGTTACTATTTATTTCTTTTATCCATATGCTATAGCCGCTCAATACATGACAACTATGATCACTTTAAATAAATAGATATATTTTAGATTTATTAAATATTTTATTTTACTTCATTGATTCCTTCACTGATATAACTCCCATCTTTATTCTGACCCACATTTTCTAATTTATATGTTTTTTTTCTTTGCCCAAAGAATTTCTTTTAACATTCCTTACATGGGAGATTTATTCAGAATGTATTCCCTCAGGTTTTTTTTTCTCCTGAAAAAGCCTTTATTTTTCTTACCAACCTTTAAAGATAGTTTCACTGAATATATAATTCTGGATGGCTGACATCCCCTACCCCAAATTTAAAGATTTTACTCTTAATTGTGTGACTTTGGATAAGAAGTTCATTGTAGCTATTATCTATATTTTCTACAGGTTAAATTTTCCTTTTTCCTCCTTTGTGTTACTTTAAGATTTTCTCATTCTTTTGGAATTCTAGAAGTTTGAAAATAATATATGACAACATCCATTTATTTATCTTATGTAGAATTCCTAAGTCTGTGGTTTAATATTTATCATTAGTGTTGGAAAGTTCTTGGCCATTATAACTTCAAATATTTTTTTCGGCTTCATTAGCCTTTTCTTCTGGGTTCCAAATATATATATATATATATAATGTATATGCTGTGCATTTTGAAATTACCCCACAGTCTTTGAATGCTTTGTCTTAGAAAGGAGCAAATGAAGAGACTGAAGGGACGAGGTGGTGGTGCTCTCAGTAGAAGGTACATGCTAACATGCATGAAGACCCAAGTTCAAACCCCTAGTCCCATCTGTATGTGTGTGTTCATGCACACATGTCTATGGAATGGTGCTACAGATGTTTCTCCTCTTCTCTGTCTCTATCTTTTTGTGGTAGTGAGATACTGAGCCCCAGGGATAACCTTAGTAGCAAAACAAACAAATAAAAGAAGAACAACAAAAAGAGAGAGAAGAAAGAAAGAAAAAAGGGACTGGAGGTCAAGTACTTTGGGAGATTTCATTTTAAGATATATTTTACTTATTACATGTGTGGCAGTGTTTCACATAAGACACACACAGAACTGGGAACCTCAGGTTTTCAAGTTGATAATCTACCAGTTGAGCTATTTCCCCAGCCACAACCTTTGGGTTTTTATTGTCTTCATTAGTCCTACCCTCATCACTTGTATTTGATCAGCCTATATTTGTACTGTTGTTTGATTCTCTGTATAATTTATATATTTATTTATTTTGGATAGAGACAGAGAAATTGCAAGGGAAGGAGAGATAAAGGGAGAGAGAGAGAGAGAGAGAGAGAGAAACATTTGCAGAACTATTTCACTGCATGAGAAACTTCCCCCTCTAGGTGAGGACCAGGTTCCTGGGACCTTACACACTGTAAAGTGTGTGCTTTGCCAGATGTGCCACTGCCAGGTCCCAACTGAAATTTTATTAATTAAATTAATTAATCTTACCAGAGCACTACTCAGCTCTGGCTTATGGTGGTGTGGGGGATTGAACTTCGGGCATGAGAGTTTCTTTGCATATGCTATCTCCCCTACCTGATTCTCATTAATAATTGGCTTTCCTGGCTCTGGTGAGGATTGGTGGGTGGTTTCTGATTTCTTGTCTCTGGCTATGTGCAGCATCTTATAATTTTTAAAAAAAAATTCTTTATTGGGGGATTAATGTTTTACATCTGACAATAAATATAATAGTTTGCACATGCATAACATTACTCAGTTTTCCACATAACAATACAACACTAGGTCCTTTGTCATCCTTTTTGGACCAGCACCTTAACATTTTTTTATCAAGTGAGGTGCTCAACGTCACTGATTATTAGATAAATGCAAATAAATACAATGAGATACCACTTTATACCTGTAGGGATGTCATACCTTAGAAAAGACAGGAACAACAAATGTTGGAGAGGATGTGGGGAAAAAGGGATACATCTGTATAGCTGGTGGAAGTGTAAAGTGGTCCAACCCTTTTGGAAAATAGTCTGGAGGTTTATCAGAACACTAAAAATGGACATAACCTATCACTCAGCAATTCCTCTTCTGGGGATTTACCCAAAGGAAACAAAAACATCTATCAGAAGAGATGTATGTATACCAATGTTCATAGAAGTACAATTTGTAATCACCAAAACTTGGACACAACTCACATTTCCAACAGCAGATGAGTGGCTAAAAAATTGTATATTTATATGATGAAGCTACATCCTTTCAGTTATTTTGGAAGGAACTTGAAGACATCATGTTAAGTGAGATAAGCCAAAAAGAGAAGGGTAAATACAGAATAATCTCACTTATAAATGGAACTTAAGACAGAGATGAGAAAGAACACAAAGTGAAACATGGACTGGTCATGATGTATTGCATCAAAGCAAAGGACTCTGGGGGAAGGGGGTGTGGAATAGGACTTTGAGGTCCTGGTGTATAATGAAATTATATCCATGTGTCAGTGATCAGTGACTGCACTGCAAACATTAACTCCCTCAGTAAAAAGATAAAAAATAAAACAAATAACAAAAAAGTGTTGGTTTTCAATTTGCTCAGTTTCTCCTTATGAAAAAAGGAGCAATGTCTCCATACATTTTACATGTTGGAACCAAAATTGGAGCCATATGAAAGTCTGAGAAGCACTTTGTTTGTATGAGATGTTTATGACCCAAGAGGGAGGCTTAATGGATTGCAGGAGCTGATGTTAGAAGACTTGAGTCTGACTTGAGGGAGCAATCATTACCTCGGGGGAACATTTTTTAAATTTGCTCAGTGGGAGTAAAACTACCTGCTCTTGAGGCCCCAGGTGTTCCCACTGCCTTGTGCCCTGAAAAGGTAAATGCTGCTTCACCAGCTTTTGCAAAAAGGGACAGAACTTTCTTGCTGTTTGAACTCACAACTGTAAGTTACAATTACTACTCAAGTCAATGTCCCTACCTTTTACAGAGAGTAATCTCTCTGTACATGTAGAAGTGGGGTTGTAGTTGTGGATGCTACTACAGTTTCATCCGGGGCAGACGACCTCACCAGTGTGTCCCAGAACCTCACCTCTCCAGAGCCCTACCCTACTAGGGAAAGACAGAAACAGGCTAGAGGTATGGAATGCCCATGTCCAGTGGAGATGCAACTATAGAAGCCAGACCTTTTGCCTTCTGCACTAAAAGAATTTTGGTCCATACTCCCAGAGGAAGAAATGCTAGGGGAAGATAACCAGAGGGCTCTGAACACAAATTTTATATGTACCTATTTTTCTATATCACACCTACTAATCCTGAGTGGTTTTTTTTTTTTTTTTTTCCTTTCCCTCTTCTCTCTCCTGATTTCCGGGAGCCAAGGCTTTAGCTAAGACTCTCATATAGGCGGTGAGAGGACATTCCAATCATTGGAACTGAGATTACTGTCGTATGCTTTACATTGGTTTGTTCTAGCCCTCCCCCCGCCAAGAGAATTGGATCAGTCCTGTTAATTTCGCGGGCCTGCTTGGCTCCGCCCCAAGGAACCCCGAGAGAGGGTTCCTGAGTCCGAGAGTTCCTGAGTTCCTGAGTTCGAGAGTTCCCGAGTTACAGAAAAGGAAAGAGTGCTTGCGCCGCCGCAAAGAGACAGCAGAGTTCTGTTTGGTGATTAGTTTGTCTTAGTTTATGAATCGTTGTTCCTGAATAAAGAAATACAGCTTCCCTGCCCAGCCATTGTCTCCGCGTCTCTGTTCACCACCGCGAAGCTAACCTGCCCGGCAAGAGCCTCCGAAATTTTAACAACAAATGGCGCCCATTACCCTCTAGCTGTTTGGAAAGTCGCTCACCCACCTCCCTCCCCCACTACCTTAGCAGAACTTCCTCCTTGTTTATGCATAAATTGTGGCTGTAAAATAAAATTTTCAGAGCTTGATCAGATCTCATGACTTGCTCTCATTCTTCGTGTCTCTTGTCCCCTCCATTCTCTCGCCCCCTACCCTAGGTTTCCGTTGATAACCCCGCAGGCTGGGGCACCTGGTGCCCAACATGGGGCTCGAACCCACGACCCTGAGATTAAGAGTCTCATGCTCTACCGACTGAGCTAGCCGGACACCTGGTGCCCAACATGGGACCTTTTTGGGTCTGGGGTCCGAGAGAACGTCGCTTCCCAGTGGTCGACCATGGAGCATAGGACCGCCGCTTCAGAGTAGGAGTGAGTGAAGGTTCGCATAGGATCTCCGCTCTAGCCCAGAGTGAGTGAAGATCCGGATGGTGATCGCCGCAGATTCACCCGTCTGTGAGATTGATCCGTTTTGAGGTAAGAAAGAGTGACGCAATTATGGGACAAGCATTGAGTAAACATGATTTGTTGCTTAAGGGCCTCAAAGAGTCCCTCAAGACACGAGGAGTAAGGGTTAAGAAAAAGGATCTCAAGAAGTTTTTTTTTATTTTGTGAGTGATGTTTGTCTGTAGTTCCCCTTAGAAGGGACTATTGATGAAAAAAGATGGGCCAGAGTAGGAAACTGTTTAAGAGATAACCTTCTGTTTGTGAGTCTGTCTCTATTCCCATGCCTGATTCAGGAGACCCCACCCCTGAGGCTGCCGCAATCAAAACAGCGCCTACTAAGTCTCCTCCTGTTAAGATTTACCCCTCTGACAACCTTAAGACCCCCTGCCAAAGATGGGCCTGATGATAGTCTTTCTCCTGAAGAGGCCTTATCCCTTGATGAAGAGATGGCCAAATATCATAATCCTGACCGGCCACCCCTATGCTCTTCTTTGTCCAGACCGCCTCCCTACACCACCAACCCTCCGTTTTGTGCTCCGGTCCTCGACTTGGCCGACATCAGTGACTATACCACCAAGGCTAAAACTCAACTAGCACAAAAAACAGCTTCCCTTAGAAAATTAATAGAAGAAAAATGAGAGCGTTTACAATTAGTTAAAGAACTGTGGGCTCTTGATTTGGCATTATCTTAAAACTAGCCAGCCAAAAAAGATCCAGCTTTTTCCCTCTGGCTTCCCCCAGAGCTCTCAGAAGGCGTTAAACCAATTCTGAGTGAGATCTTATCTGGCTAGCAAGCTATTCTTTAAAGAAAGAATGAAATCAATCAAACAAGACATTCTCTCTAACTTAAAATCTATTACTGAGAGAACCAGTACACACTTTTGATAGAAATTTAATGAATTGTTTCTTTAAAACTGTAAAATGTACCTTAGCCCAGAAAAAGAATTTCAAAGATTTTTCTCTGCGCGCGGTAAACTAAGCCCACCTGTTCCGTCCATGCAGCCAATCACGGCACAAAGCTACTGCTCCACAGATTGGCAAAGACTACAGTCAATCATTCCCTAGCCATAAACGCCCCTCCTGGGGGGGGGGGGTGGAGAGTCAGTGAGTTAGGAATCCAAAAACCAAAGCGGTTTTTCAAAGGGAAAATTTTTCTTTTCACCAAGAATGTCTGTTTTAAGTCTGTGTGCTAACCTTGTTTCCATTAATGTGTGTTAACACCTAAGTAACTAAAGTTGGTTTTAAGTTTTAAATAAGATTTAGTTAAGCTAAATGTGGTTTTAAAGATCCCGACTCATAGAGTTGGCACAACTTTACCAAAGTAAAATATAGGACAGTTTCGTCCTTCTGATAGCTAATATCAGCATCAATTCATTAGTTAAAAGATTTTATGAGATATCTAGGTGTGGTAAAACGCCTCTGCAGTCTCTCTCACTCTTGTAAAAATTCTAAATATTACCAGTACCCCAATACCAACTGCCACTGTTTTAACAAATTCCATGTTTGAACTAGTTTTCTAATAACCCAGTCAGTGTAGAGCAGTGGCCTTGCCAGGAAAAATGGGTTAAACATGATATTCCTGGCCTGATAAAAATTTTTTATTCGGTAGATGTGATTCAACAAAATTATTTAGTGTAAAATGGTCATCTAAAAGAAATGTTAACAGTAAAAATTTATTTTGAACATTTCAGCTATGAGGTTTATCTTAGCTTTTTAAGTTACCTATCCAAATCAAAGTGAAAGATCAATTAAGTTGTGTACCTACCCTTGTTCATAGCTGCCCTAAGGGTGTGATAGCTATGTGATAAGCAAAGATCCTAACAAAGTTTAACATTTTACTTAAAATTGTTTAAGTGATTTCAAAAAAAGAAAAAAAGGTTTCCAACACAGTTCTTAAGTGGTAACATAAAGGTAAAAATTCATTTGCTAAGACAGCTAAAGATTTAAAGTAAAAGTCTTAAGTATTTAATGTGACAATTCTTCATCTCCAAATTGATATACAAATTATCTATGTATTTAACTGAAAAAGCTCCAGCACATTCTGGAGGGCCCCCAAAATGTCCTGTGAACTGTTTTGTGGATATTGGTCCACAGCAAATTTGGCATTTGTCTGACACTAGAAATGTTTTTGAGAAGCAATGTCACTAATGTGTGTTGACTCTTTAAGTA
The DNA here is from genome assembly GCF_950295315.1 of Erinaceus europaeus. Taxonomy (NCBI): domain Eukaryota; kingdom Metazoa; phylum Chordata; class Mammalia; order Eulipotyphla; family Erinaceidae; genus Erinaceus; species Erinaceus europaeus. Next base: position 68,734,652 of record NC_080162.1, on the reverse strand, counting down.
ACTTAAGTTTGTTTAAAGTTTAAAGAAAAATTTAGTCAAACTGAATTGGGTTTAGTGACCCTGGTTATGGGAATTGCTACAGGAGGTTAAAAAGATAACTTAAATTTATGCTCTTTAAAATTCGAACAGAGCCTCTTAGAATTAGGTATCATTCACTGAAGATGTGTCTAGATCTTGACTGTGATAAATAATAAAAAAAAGGTTTTAAAATACTTTCTCAACTAAACAGGCAAAACTGGCTTGTGTTAGTAAAAGATAACACAATGGTTATGTTAATTATTTACATGCCAGAGGCTTTTGCTCTGACAAATGAGGTTTAATTTAAATAAGATATGTAAAAATTTTTTTTCCAAATAAAACTTATCAAATAAATATGGGGCGGCCTAATGTAGAGCTGTATAGATGTTTTAGCTAACCTTTTTACATATTATTCAAGAAGTATGCCCCTGGTTTCCCTGAAAAAAAAACTCTAGATATTAAAACATAAGAGAGACTAGGTAAAAAGTTAAGAGAGTTTTATGTCTGATATAGACAAAAATGCTCCGGTTAAAACTTTTATTTTAAAACTTGGTAAGAGATTTTTTTTTTATCTTACTCATGAGTTAGTTACTTGTGCTTTTACAGTGACTTACTCCTGATAAAGTTGTTACTGAGATAACTTCCCTATTTAGAAAGACTACAAAAATCATTATCAAATATTTGGCTTTTGAGAGTACAGATTCTACCTGTCAAACTTAAATCAGTTCTTTTAGAGAGTAAAAAATTATCTGGCTTGTTTTAAGACACTGTCTGAGGTTTATTCTTGATAAATTAAGTTAATACATGGTGTTTCTGGTCTGAAAGATTTGTTTTGGCAAATCCTGATTTAACAAAATTAGTATTTTGAACATTTAAGTTATGAGGTTTTATTTTAGCCTTTTAAGTTGCCATATTAGAGTTCTAAGGAGCAAAATCTATTAAGAGTTTTATATCTACACTTACTCATGATAGCTTTGTGATGAGTAAAGATCATAGTAAACTAAGTTATAATAGTGTGCTTAAACTGTCTAATCAGTTTAAAATAATGCTAAAAATTGGTAAACATTTTATCATGTCAACACATTGTGTATTGACTTTCTATAACATAATGGTATATTTTAATAAAGAGCCTTCTAAAATCATAAAAAAAAACCTCAAGCCAATTCTAACCATTAGATCATCAATTAACTTGGTACAAGTTCTCTCCCTAAGTAAATAATTATAGATACATCTGCACATGACTGCTCATATGGTAAGATTTAAAACTAAACATTTTTCTTTTTTTATTTATGGGTGTGTGATGATTCATAAAGTCACTCATATGCTAAAATTTTTTCTCTCATTTTTTTTACAAGCCTCTTAAAATTTTAATGCTTGACCTGCCATAGTGAGGGCACTTTACTGGCTCCTGCATTGTTTAATTAAGATCCTACTATTCAGACTTTTAAGATTAATCCCCATTGATAAAAGCCAATGCTCTCTGGCAGATTGATGTAATTCACCTGCCCATGTTTAGTAAACAAAAACATTTTTTTTCTCAGTTGGTACTTTTTCTAAATTTATGTGGGCTACAGCTCAAACAAGAAAGAGCTCAAAAACCTTAGGAGTCATATGCTCTGTTTTGCTTCAATAGACATCCAATCCAAGTATTTTTGTTTCCTTTAGAACATTAAAAGCTCAATAAATAAATAAAAAAAGAAGGGGAATGCACCCCCCAGTATTCAGTTGGCTAAAGTGTCAATGAAGTAACTATATGAAACCTTAATATTTACAAAAATTCGAATTGTCCATTTATTGTATCTCATTGACAAAGCCACCCATTCTCCCAGCCATAGAGACATATTTCTTCTTTTTCTTTTTTCAACACTGGATGTCCATGTTTGTTTTCCTTTTATTATGGTGGATGACATTATTGCTCTTGCAAAATCCAGAGTCCCTGTTGGCAAGTCCTTCCCACAGAGGACGCCATGGCAGTATATACTCCAGCTAACCACACCAGCCTATCCAAGTCTTCTCTTTCTGCTGACCTACCACTGCTGACTTTATCCTTACATGTTTATTGACTGCTCACTTTTCTCCCAATATTCCTCATGTTCAAGGAACCTCACCTAATGTGTATGCACCTCCTCTGTTTGTGTTTTGGTACAACACCACCCTATATTTTCATGTCAATTCTTCTCTACCTGGTCCTTGCCTCCTAGTTTTGCTTGTTCCACAACTAACCCTCTATGAAGAAGAAAAATTTCATCAGTTGGCACTGACGACCACCAGAGGACCAGACGTGCTGTGTTTCTTCCCCTGGACATCACATCCACTGACTGCTTCCCTTAGACTTGCTGGTGGCGCGCTAGGACACTTTGATGCCCCTTATGGGACCCTTGATTAGTTTTTTGTTAATGATTACCTTGGGACCTTTTATTTTTAATAAGATTACTGGCTTTATAAAACAACAAATTGACTCCTTGGCATCGAAACCCTTACAAATATATTACCACAGACTTGATTTGGCCGACAGAGGCTTGGCTGAACCTGAGGGTGACAGACCTCTTTTAGGAGCTGCATAAAACTCAGATTTATGCACGCCAGCTTTGGCATGGCGTGGGCACCGGTAAGGGGTGCAGGGCTAAGCACTGCAGGGGGAGGACCCTATAGTCCACCTCTGAGTCCCTTTGAAGCAAACCTGATTTGCATGGAGGTTGGTGTTGGTCATCAGAGCTCTTCACTTTCTAAGGTGAGTTTTCCTCACCTTAGAAATAGTGGCTCTCCCTCCCCTCCCCAAAAGACACCAAGAGCCATATAAGATGCGGGAAGATCAGTTCTATATTTACCCTGCGGGAGAAATCAGGTCAATACTTCTTCCCTCTGGTTAATGCCCACTTATCTCTTGATAAGATTCCTAGCTTTTACCCTCATTTGCCCGCCTTGCTTAAATTGTAAAAAGGGAGGACATGCCAGGAGCCAAGGCCTTAGCTAAGACTCTCATATAGGCGGTGAGAGGACATTCAGATCATTGGAACTGAGATTACCATCTAGCTGTTTGGAAAGTCGCTCACCCACCTCCCTCCCCCACTACCTTAGCAGAACTTCCTCCTTGTTTATGCATAAATTGTGGCTGTAAAAGAAAATTTTCAGAGCTTGATCAGATCTCATGACTTGCTCTCATTCTTCGTGTCTCTTGTCCCCTCCATTCTCTCGCCCCCTACCCTGGGTTTCCGTTGATAACCCCGCAGGCCGGGGCACCTGATAAAATTTGTGTATATATATATTTATAGAAATAATAGTCAACCCACATCTGTGATCTTGGGAGAACCAATAAATACAATTTCTAATGGAGGAAATGGGGGCTCAGAACTATGGTGGTGGAATTATACCCGTTAGCATATAATTTTCTAAATCAATATTAGATATCTAATAAAAACTTTACAAAAGTGAGGGGGGCTGAAAAACAAGGAACTAGAATTTGTGAATACCAGATTGTGGTCCAAGGCTTTCAGATTCTCCTGCCTCTGAGGCCATGCATGGCTTCTAGAACTTTCTTCTAGAACAAAGCCTACAGTCCAGACTATTCTATATTATCTTGAAAGGACAAGGTAAGGAGGAATGAGTGCATGGAAGGTGATATTTTAATCTCCAATAGTTACCCTTTTGCTTTTTCAAAACCTGATTTAGTGCTGTTGGAGTTGAATTCAATGCAATTTATCAGTCTTAGGTCAACTTTATCCCATGGCTATATCAGGCCGCCAATATAACAGAGGGAATGTGTTATAAGGTATTCTATAGTTGTGGAGAGAGCCATGTTCAGATTCCGTGAAACCAGTGGCATGATGGAGCACTTTCTGGCAGACGGGATTTCAGCTGTCTATGGAGTTGCTTTCTCTGATGTTCTTCTTTGTCTCTTTTGAGTTGTCCCTTGTCATGTAATCAACCCCACATTTGTAAAACATCCTCTGGAGACTTGCTTTATTTCAAGCTGCCTCCCAGCATACCTCCCCCCACTGTGTTCTTTCTCCCTCCCCTTCCCTCCCCCCCCCCAAACACACACACCAGCATTGGCTGGCTTCCAGCCATTAGAAACACACACACACACACACACACACACACACACACACACGCACACACCAGCATTGGCTGGCTTCCAGCCAGTAGGAACATGCATCCTGTTAGTGTAAAGGGGAGTTGACAGGAATCATTGGGGAAAAAATACTTGTGGGATTTGGGCCCAAGGAATTTGCTCTTGCTGGACATGGTCTGGATCCAAAACAATGCCAACATGAGGCAATGCCACAAGCCTCCCCTCTCTGCTTGACCTTTTCTTGCTTCATGCCTGTGGGCTTTGGAGAGCAGCTGCAAAAGACTGGTTGACCTCTTAAGTCTGCTCCTACAAGCCTGCTGCTAAGGAATGCTCTCGAATGGGGCCTGTCTATGGGATGGACATGCTCCCAGGTTCTAAAGCAGAGAAATTAGAAACAGAGACATGGAAAGATATTCTGTTCAAAACACTCACCCTTGTTCCCAATTCCCTAGCAGCTGAATAAAAGTTCTCTTTCTTTTGGATATATCTTATTTTTAAAATTTCAACATAATGATTTTTTTTCTAAAACAAAATGGAATAGGTCAGAAATTTGTTAAAAGGTACCACAGAAATTCTGTTTTTTTTTTTTTTTTTTTTTTTGTAAGTGCCTCCTCATGAAGCTATTTCTTGAAACACAACTTTGTTCAGATCACTGTTTCCAAAGAAATAGCCTTTTAGGACCCTTGATGACCCAATCACTCCCATCTCTTTCATTTTCTGCATTTGTATCTTTTTGTCACTCCAACCACCTCATGACAGAAAATGGTGACAGAGCACTCAAAGTGACACCATTTCAGACAGTAGTAGACTCCTCTATGTCTAGATGAGAATACAAGGCAACTACTTCATGTGGTTTGAGAATAGGTGTGGACTAGTCAAGAGTCTCCCACTTTTGGGGGATTCTGGACCAGCCTTCTGGAGTGATTGGGATAAGCTAGATTCTGTGGATATTGATATGACCCACCTGCAGTCATTAACCTCAGTAACTTTGAGCTGATCCTTGAGAAAATACCCTGCAGAAGGGAATAGGGAGTTCTCCTCCCCTTTGCCTTTAGCACATGTTCTAAAAATTCTCATAGGAATTTTCTTCTTTTTGACTCACCATGTCTCATAGAGGTAAGGTGTTTTTATATCTTTATGTGATTATTTGTTCAAGGCTCTTCTCTCTCTTGTTCTAGACTCCAGTAAGGATCTATTGATAGATCATTGCTAACCATTACTAGATTCTTAGAATCAAACATAGTGCCTGGTTTAAAGTAAATGCCTGAAAATTTGGTGCTATTATCTTATTTTATCTTTTGCCACCTGATTATGGCAGAGGCTTGGTGCCTGTGTTAAAATCCCATTGATCCTGATGGCCTTTATTCATTCCTTTTTCTATATTGATAGATAGTGAAGCAGAGGGAGGGATTGAGGGAGAGAGAGAGAGCTGGAGAGAGATGGAAGAGAGAAAGAGAGAGAGAGAGCGAGCCAGAGACTGATCAAGAGGGAGGGAGGGAGCGAGAGAGAGCCAGAGACCTATCAAGAGGGAGGGAGGGAGGGAGAGAGAGAGAGAGAGAAAGAGAGAGAGAAAGAGCCAGAGACTGATCAAGAGGGAGGGAGGGAGGGAGAGAGAGAGACAGAGAGCCAGAGACCGATCAAGAGGGAGGTAGCAAGCGGGTTAAGTGCACTTGGCACGAAGCACAAGGACCAGCGTAAGGATCCCCGTTTGAGCCCCCGGCTCCCCACCTGCAGGGGAGTCACTTCACAGGCGGTGAAGCAGGTCTGCAGGTGTCTGTCTTTCTCTCCCCCTCTCTGTCTTCCCCTCCTCTCTCCATTTCTCTCTGTCCTACCTAACAATGACAACATCAATTACAACAACAATGATAACTACAATAGTAAAAAAACAAGGGCAACAAAAGGGAAAATAAATAAATAAATATTAAAAAAGATTTAAAAAAAAAGGGAGGGAGGGAGAGAGAGAGACAGAGAGAGAGACAGAGACAGAGACCAATCAAGAGGGAGGGAGGGAGGGGAGAGAGAGAGAGAGAGAGAGAGAGAGAGAGCCAGAGCCAGAGAGAGCCAGAAACCCACCGAGACTTGTGGTACTGCTCCATTGCTCATAAAACCTCCTCTCCTGCAGGTGAGGACAGGGGCTTGAACCTAATTTAGTATTTTCAACCGTGGTTTAATATTTTACTTGAGGGTTGGGTAGGCACTATTAGATTTAAAATTTTTACGTATTTATATATATTGGGTAGAGATAGAAATCAAGAGGTAAGTGGGAGATAGAGATACCTGCAGCACCATTTTACCACTTGTGAAGCTTCCCTTTGCAGGTGAGGACTGGGGACCTGAACCCAGGTCTTTGAGCATTATAACAAATGCACTCTAATGGGCATGCCACTGCCCAGTCCTCAACAGTATCAGCTTTTGATCATGATTTATGTGTTATATCCTTCAGCTTGAGCCAGTGATAATGCTTTTGAAGACTGGTGTCTCTTCTCTTGCATTATTATCTCTTACAGTTCCCTGTATGTGACTAGGAATGGGAAGTCCAGGATTTATTCTGGTTCTGCCATTGTGAATCTCATACAAATACTGTGATCTGCCTATGGTGCCATTTTCTCTTGAGTCAATTAAAAGGGAATGGGCTAGATGGTCTTTATAGATCTTTTTACATTCAAAGTTGAATGAATTCATGACTCCAGATAGGTGTTCTGGTTCTTCTTTTATAACCTTCTCTCTTTAGGAAAAATGGAAGGGCCAGAGAGGCATAGCCACTGTTCAGTCAGCACCTGCACAGCCAGTCTGACAGGTGGGCCTTGAGAATAAACAGTATCTATGTGTGCTGGCCAAGTGTGTAGCTTGCAGCCTGCAGCTGGCCTCCTTGGCTTCTGTCACCTTGGCTGCTGAATCAGTCTTTGGAATCTTCAAGTCTCTGGCAACTGTTCAGTCATTTGCTTTTTTTCTCCTCCTGAGAGACAGTCAAGGGCATTAGAGGTTGGAGGTGGGGGGAGGGAGCTGGATTGTTACTTTGGAAAATATGCCACTTTTACAAATGTCTTGTAGCCGTTAATGAGTGGCAGATTTATTTGACAATTTTTGATAAGTGGGCCGTTTGTGACTTGCTGACAGAAGGAATTATTTGTAATTCCAACTTGAAAGGCTGACCATCTGAGAGTAATGACTAAGTGAGTGTGTGTATTAAAAGGTCATTTATCGTTGCTTAACATCCTGTCATATATCATCTTCTGATCTTTCTGTTTTTATTGTTTTGATCTCAAAAAATTCTTTTTTAAATGTGAGAGCTGGAAATTGGGAAATGACAGAACTATTTATGGTCCTTGTAAGCAGCTGAACAATTTCAGTGACAAACATTGCAAATATGTTGTGTTAAAGTCCCAGTCCTGTACTCTTGATTTTAATTACTTGGAATTCATTGAACTTGAGACACCCAGGGTTCTATTTCCTGCTGTGATTTGGTAATGGTGACATTCTGATTTGGCAAAGTAATGTCAATCTGCTGAGTCATGACTCTTTTAACTTCATCCAGGACTCCACAAACATTAGAACTAGAATTTGGTCACTTTGCAGGTGTCTGGAACTGTTCCTAGTACCTAATGCTAAATAAAGAGACCAGCTATAAACTTTTTATTTTAAAGGAATGCAAAGTTCTTTTTTTCTTTCCCACCACGGCCCCACCCTTTTTAATTTAGCTGGTTGATGTTCAGCACTATTTTAAAATTGATTCTGTGGCTATTTTCACCATTGAATTCTAATCACTGTGTGAATTTTCCCCATCTAATTTTCACAAACCCCTTTAGGCATAATTGCTTTAGGTATAATTTATTGTCCCTCTTTTCAGGTGAGAGTTGGTTGGCTAAATTGACTGAAGTAATCCTGTTAGCAAGTGGCAGAGCATGATGTGAATACAGGGATGTTTGACACCAGGGCCTGTAATGTTATCAGTATTATCCATGATTCATTGTAATGTAAAATGACCGTAGTTCTTGGGACACTTAGATCAGTCAGCAAACCACAGCTAATCTTGGTAGGTGGTTCTTCTTCTAGCTTTTGCCCTTCTTCCGTAGGCAGTCAACAGCGTCAGGTTGAGCCTGATGTAAAGTTTCGAGACCTCCTTTGAATCTGGAGAGGTGGCAGTCATTGACTATGTGGGTCATAGTCTGTCTGTAGCCGCAGGGGCAGTTCGGGTCGTCTCTGGCTCCCCAGCGATGGAACATAGCGGCGCACTGGCCATGGCCTGTTCGATAGCGATTGAGGAGGGCCCAATCATAACGTGCTAGGTCAAAGCCGGGTTGACGCTTGCAGGGGTCTGTGATGAGGTGCTTGTTCTTTACCTCAGCTGACTGCCAACTCTGTTTCCAAAAGTCTGGAACAGAGAAGTTCAGTGTAGGCGTAGGGGACCAGACTGGGTGACGAGACGTCAAGCGTTGGACAGGGTGGGCGAAGATATCCACTTATATTGGCAGGTCTGGTCGAGCGTAGACGTGGGAAATGAACTTAGATGATGCTGCATCCCGACGAATATCTGGCGGGGCGATGTTGCTAAGAACTGGCAGCAGCCATGGAACCAGGGGTGGAACGGATGGTTCCAGAAATTATCCTCATGGAGGAATATAATTTGGAATCGACCAAGTGGACATGGGGGCTATGGAACCATACTGGGGCACAGTATTCTGCAGTGGAATAGCATAATGCCAGAGATGATGATCGTAGTGTGGAAGCGCTCGCGCCCCATGAGGAGCTGGCCAGTCTTGCAATGATGTTATTCCTCGCACCCACCTTTGCTGCAGTTTTTATGAGATGTTCGTGAAATGACAGGGTGCGATCGAGAGTAACGCCAAGATAGACTGGCTGGGCTTCATGCCGGATTCTCTTATCGCCAAGCTGCACATTAAGCTCACGCGAGGCCGGGGCATGGTGTAGATGGAAAACAGATATCAGAGACATGTCTTTCGTGAGTGTTTCCTCGAGGATGTCGAACTTGGATGCCTGAGTTGCACAGCAGATGTCATCGGCGTAGATGAACTTCCTTGAAGAAGTTTCTGGGAGGTCATTGATGTAAATATTAAATAGTGTAGGAGCCAGAACAGAGCCCTGGGGGAGGTCACTTGAGACAAGTCTCCATCTGCTAGACTTGTCACCCAGATGCACCCGGAATCTTCTGTAGGTAGGTGGTGATGGAGAGGTGTGACAATGACCAATCAGAAGGGACTGCCCAGAGAATCAATTAGACTCTGGAAAGACTAAGGGAGGAATTTGCCTTTTATTTTTTTTCAAACAAGACACAATATTATGGGTGTGTGTGTCTCTGTTTGTGTGTGTGTGTGCATGTGTGCAAAGACCCCAACTAATATAAATGTCTGTTTTCTAGAAAAAAATGTGCAAAAGGGAAATGATAATAATTTTTAAATTTTATTTATAAAATGGAAATATTGAGAGACTGTAGGATAAGAGAGGTACATTTTCACACAGTGCCCACCCCCAGAGCTCCAGATCCCATCCCCTCCCTTGATAACTTCCCTATTCTTTATTCCTCTGGGAGTATGGACCATCCAGCAATAACAATAATAATAACAACGATAAACAACAAGAGCAACAAAAGGGAAAAAATGGCCTCCAGGAGCAGTGGATTTATAGTGCAGGCACAGAGCTCCAGCAATAACCCTGGAGGCAAAAAAAAAAAAGAAAACAAATGGCTTTTCATAATTAAATTGGGTCTTTTGTGATCTCAGAAGAGTTCTGCACTTTTTTTTTTAAACTCTGATATGTGTTGAATATCTGTTTGTGAGTAGAAATCTATCTGTGTCCTTTTCATTCTGTATCGTAGTCTATAGTGTGGATACCTAGTTATTTTGATAGTATTGTGTCATTGAGGATGACTATGTATATGACTTTATAATGTGGGGCTGAGGAATGGACTCAGGGGTTCTCTGAGTTGCCTCTCAGTTTAAATCTTTTTTCTAGTTTCTCTTTCTATGCTATCTCTCTCTGTGAGTGAGCGAGCGAGCGAGCGAGGGAGAGAGAGAGAAAGAAGGAGAGAAAGACAAATGTACTGCTCCACCATCAATAGAGTTCATTTGTTGCTCCCATGTGCTATCAGGGATTGAGCACTGGCCTTCATTCATGATGGGACATGTGCATTACCTGCTGAACCATCTCCCACGATTTTATGTGTGTGTGTGTGTGTATACATATATGTTTTTTTTTGCCTCCAGGGTTATCACTGGGGCTCGGTGCCTGCACCACGAATCCACCGCTCCTGGAGGCCATTTTTTTCCACTTTTGTTGCCCTTGTTGTTTATCGGTATTGTTGTTACTATTATCGTTGTCATTGTTGTTGGATAGGACAGAGAGAAATTGAGAGGGGAGAGGAAGACAGAGAGGGGGGAGAGAAAGATAGACACTTGCAGACCTGCTTCACCGCCTGTGAAACAACTCCCCTGCAAGTGGGGAGCCGGGGGCTCGAACCGGGATCTTTACGCTGGCCCTTCCGCTTTGCGTCATGTGCGCTTAACCCGCTGTGCTACCGCCGGGCCCAATATATATGTCTTAATGCTCATCTTTTTTCTTTTTTTAAAAATTTTTTGATTTTTATTTGTTTTATTGTATAGAGATAGCCAGAAATTGAAGGGAAGGGAAAGATAGGGAGAGAGACAGAGATATACCTGCAGCCCTGCTTCACCACTTGTGAAGCTTTTCCCCTACAGGTAGGGACTGGGGGCTTGAACCCAGGTCCTTGTGCACTGTAACATGTGTGCTCAACCAAGTGTGCCATTACCTGGCCCCAATGAACTATATTTTTGCTATATCACCAATTGGATTAAGAGCCAAATTGGATTAAGTAGCCAAAGGGATTAAGCCAATTGGATTAAGTAGCCAAAGGGCCTACCTTCTTCGGAAGGACCGTTAGGAGGAGAGCTGATTGACATTTCTAGAGGCCAATCCTCTGCCTCTATCATAGCCTGACTACTCTGCCACCAGGATCCTCCCATCCTATGACTGGAGGTATCCAGGGAGCTACACTTGCCTATGTGTGATTCTAGGGAAACACTGGTTATGAGTGTCTTTCCAACATTCTGGCTTACATTTTCTTAGAACAACACCATTGCCTTAAGTTCTGCCTACTTAATTCTTACATCCTTTTCTCCTTTCTCTGCTTTTCAATTTGTGTCATACTTTGAAGGGTCTGCACGGGGGTGGGGTGGGGTGTGTGCTTCTATCCATTCCCATTTAATTTTTCACAGTGTCCTCCTTGCTAGATCTCTTCCATGCCTACTCTTGGCATTTGCTTTTCAAGCAAGATCAGGAAGTCTCTCACTTGCGTGATCAGGTCTACATTTTCTTCTGCCAATGAAGTCAGGTTTGGGGCTGGCTCCTACTGTATTGAAAGAAGCTTTGATGCATTTCACACACACCCCTGTTTTTATAACAACCAAACAAAAAACCAAAAACAAGATAATAAAGTAAGAACCCTGCAGAATGCAAGAACAGCAGACATTAAGAGTACTCCATTCTGTTAGGTCTGAAAAAGAACCTTCTATTCCTTCCAGGTAGACTCAGATCTTATTAGGGGAACATAGAGCTCCAGCATAGAGCTGGGTGTGGGTAAATTGACTAAGGTGCTGTGCTAGTGGGATCTGCTTTCTGCCTGTACTAGTGCATTTGTTTATAGAAGTGCACCTCGGAATTGTCAGGGAAGGTACAGGACAAGGAGTACTGGCAATTAATGTGAGCTGGAGAAGCCAGGTATGGAAGTAGTCTCCTGCTGCATGAGCTGGGTGAGAGGAGTGTAGCAGGTGGAGAAAGATCCTTCCTTTTATAGTGGCCTTCTGGTGCCCTCTGTTGGCAAAGCTTTTGCCAGCTGCAAAGGAGAAATCACTATGGGTCTAGCTCCTTTTTTTTTTTTCCTTCCAGAACTGGAAATGGATGTTTGTAGCTGTGAACACCCAAATTGTAAACTGTGACACTATTATGTGTGATTTATAGATGTATGATAGAAATAAAATTTCCCATTCCTGTTAAATTAAATTTTTTACTTTGTCAATAACAATGTTCCAATATGTTTTCAGGAGTAGCCTTCCTCGTAGTCCTCCAGAAGTGTCATATTATTGTGTGTGGCCTTTGTGTGGGACACAGGATATTGGCCAAATGATTATCATGACGTATTCTCAAAGATATTTATGTATTTGCTTCACAACTTTTGAATTTCTTGGTAAACCACAGTGGAAAATCACACATGGAATGGGCTTGACTCTTACTTCACAAACTCAGGTGTACAAGACATGCCATACTGTCATTCAAGAATCACTTTAAATCTGTATCTGAATCCCTATCCTACCCAGCTTCTGGGAGATTAAATTTTAGCCATCATTGGAATTTTATGTTTACTCTGACCAGATTATGGTATGAAGATTTTATACAGAACAGCATTTTTTTTTTTTGAGACTCCTGTGGTTACTATTACTGAGTTCGTAATTCAAGACCACTCCATCCTTTAACAGTGACACTAATTCTATGGAAATGAAAAGTACTGGAACCCTGGCATTCAGTTCATGCTAATCAGAACCAAGAAACAGTTTCTCCTAACATCCTGCTTCTAGCCCAAGGCAAGAGATCTAAATCCTCTCGCCCTCCTTGGCCTAAATAACATCCCTCTACTCTTGCTGATTCTGCCTCATACTCCAACCCTTCTTGCATCTCTTTCCCTCAATGAGTTCAGGTTTTCAAGGTCAAATAAAAGGATGGTCCTCACTCAGACTATTGATGACTGTTTGTTTTTTTGTATTGATAGCATGGCTTTCAGGCTGAATCCAGTTTAGAAACAGGAGTAAGCACTACTAACTTAGTAAAGCAAAGTAACAAACATGGTTGTGAGCACATCTGAGTGTAACTTCTTAAGAACTTGGAAATGAGAACCTTTAGATTTTTCACTGAGCAGTAAGGTCTAAAGCCAGAACAGAGATGTGCAAAAATTTATGGAGAAACAGGGAGCTTGTATTAATAAGCACTGGGAAACTGGAATGTGTAACTACTAGTTAATGACTAAAGTGACATAAGTCAGTAGGAAGGAAGAAAATGAACAGAAGAGGCAAATGTTAGTAGTTGTTATTCAAGAGCTGTCCTGTGGGTGAGAAGCTTTAACTAAGAAATTTTGAATGTTAGACATCTCATCAGCAAAGCCATTGGTCATATATAGATGAGGAAAATGGCACTACCCTGGTGTTCTCAAATAGTGGTTGTATCAGAATTACTTGGGGAACCTGGAACCCTTAAAAAGCCTTTTCTGGGGGCCAGTGGTGGTACACCTGGTTGTGTGCATATGTTACAATGCAAAAGTTCCCAGGCTCAAGCCCCCAGTCCCCACCTGCAGGGGGAAAGCTTCAAGAGTGGTGAAGCAGTGCTGTAGGTGTCTCTCTGTCTCTCTCAATTTCTCCCTTCCTTTCAATTTCTGGCTGTCTCTATCCAATAAATAAAGATAATGATACTAAAAAAAAAACCTTTTCTGTTTTAATGAGTCTGGACCTCTTTAAGCTATGCTAGTTCTCCTGGTGATTCTGATGCATATCAAAATGTGAGAGTCACGGTTCTAGCCAATTAGTTTGAAATAATCTTCTTATATTTACAAGGTCCTCCTTCCATTGAGGTAGATACAGTAGGCTTTAAAACTATATATATATATATATATATATATATATATATAGTATATATATTTGTACCAGAGCACTGCTCAGCTCTGGCTTATAGTGGTTCAGGGATTAAACCTGGGATTTGGGAACCTCAGGCATGAGAGTCTCTTTGCATAACCACTATGCTATCTACTATCCCCCAAGCAGGCTTTAAATACAGTTGACTCTTCCTACTTTCCATGTTACAATCCTACTCACACCTTACAGTCTTCTAATTATGAATTAGCTCCCCACATATATCTGCTGACAGGTAAAGAATGCAGTGATCTTATGAAGCCATGCCCTTCTTTTCCCAAGAAAATGAGTTCTCATTGTCAACTGTGAAGATATCTGTGAGCTTGGCTAGTGAGTGAGTCTACCTCGTGGAATTGGGGAATTGGTCCCTAGCCTTAGCCAACCGTTTGCATCACCTGTGGGAGGAACTGTTAAAATTCTAGTGGCTGAGCACAGTCCAAACCAAAGAAATCAGAATTTCTGATGCTATTAACTAGATGTCATATTTTTTTAAGTTTTCCAAGTGATCTCTTAGTGAGTCCACTGACAGTATGCTGATGAGAAGCTGAGAGTCAGGCTGCATTTTAAAATATGCACAAAAATAATAGATGTGTGTATGTCCCTGTGAGAACTCTTGAGTGGCTAGCCAGCTAGTCTTTCCTAGACATGGCTAATATGCTTCCCAGATAATCCTTTTGATAAGTCCCCAGAAAAATCAATGCATATTAATCTGGAGTGATGTAGCCCAGCCACAAACACTGTGATCTGTAGAAAAATATCAGCTCCTCTTTCTCAGAAAAGTCCACTGAAAGGGTAGGAGGTGCCTAGGCTGAAGTGAGTGTCAGCAGAGGGTTAGGAGAGAGGCAGCATACGTTAGCCTTTACATAAGTACCCTCTCTTTTCCTAGAAGATGAAATCTTCCAGTTTGAGGACTAATTGACTATTCAGTTGTTTTCTCTAATCCCACTGCAAAAGTAGTAAGGAGAGTTTTGTTGAGCAAAAAAAAAAAAAAAAAAAAAAAAAAAAATCATCCAATTCAGATGTTCCTGACCCACTCAAGTTATGTCCCACCCTAGTACTTGCTGTGTCTGTAGTCCCTCTTAGCACTACTGGGCTGCTGGTGTTAACCCTTCATGTGCAGCTGGCCCTAACCCTTCATGTGCAGCTGGCCCCAGGGTTCAGTCAGAGGGGAGGATTTCTAGGCAGTCTTATAGAGCAGAGGGAAATGTGAAGGACTTCTCTCTTTTTTTCCCCTTTACTGGGGGATTAATGTTTTACAATAGACAGTGAATACAATAGTTTGTACATGCATAACATTTCTCAGTTTTCCAGATAACAGTACAACCCCCACTAAGTCCTCTGTCATCCTTATCTAGGACCTGTACTCTCTCCCCTCACCACCCCCCCACCCCCAGAGTCTTTACTTTGGTGCAATATACCAACTCCAGTTCAGGTTCTACTTGTGTTTTCTCTTCTGATCTTGTTATGAGAAAACTTCTCTTAATGCTGTTAGGGAACATTCTGTCTTCTATTATTGATAGAGGGTGACTAATAGAAAGACAAGGAGAGAAAGAGAGAGAGAGAGAGAGAGAGAGAGAGAGAGAGAGAGAGAGAGAGAAATACCTGCAGCAATGCTTCACCATTTGTGAATCTTCTGCAGGTGGAGACTGGAGACTTAAACCCCAGTCCTTGCTCATGATAGTGTGTCTACTCTACTGGGCACACCACTAATTCCTGAGAACATTCTTTTCTGGGATAATAAAATGTTCAACAACACTGAGAGACAGGAGGTAGATGGGAAGAAAGGGAAAACACTGAACAAAAGATTGTTTAGACTTTAAAACCCAATAATTACTTTCTTTCTCGATTTACTAAGATGGAATTAGGCCAGGAAGTGAGCAATCCTCCTTTCAGTTGAAATATAGTGAAAAAAATACATAGAATATAATTTACTTATATGGACTTCAGCCAGGAAACTAGATTTATTACTTCTGAGACTAAGCAAATCTGCAAAAATTCAGGCAGTCTAGGAAGACAACATTAATGAGATAAACTTGAACACATACAAAATATTTTCTCAGAGTTGGAAACTGAGCACCGTAGCCCATTTATCTTCCAAGATTTTTCACCCCTTGAGTTCGAAAGGATTATGCTTTAAAAGAGAATAGTGGCATTTTAAGGTGACTCCTCAGTGTTTGTATCCTTTTGACACATTGAAATCTCTGTGCAGCCCAGGAGATGGCAGTGGATTAAAACACTGCATTAGGACCCGAGTTTGACTCCCAACAGTACATATGCCAGAGTGATGTTCTGGTGCTCTCTCTCATTAATTAATACATTAAAAAAAATAACAACTGGGAGTCAGGCGGTAGCAAAGCTGGTTAAGTGCATGTGGTACGAAGCACAAGGACCGGCATAAGGATCCTGGTTTGAGCCCCCAGCTCCCCACTTGCAGGGGAGTCACTTCACAGGCGGTGAAGCAGGTCTGCAGGTGTCTGTCTTTTCCTCCCCCTCTTTGTCTTCCCCTTCTCTCTCTGTTTCTCTCTGTCCTAGCTAACAATGATGACATAAATGACAACAACAATAATGACTAGAACAACAATAAAAAAACAAGGGCAACAAAAGGGAAAATAAATAAAAAAGAAATGAAAATTTAAAATAATAATTTTCTAAAAAAAAAAAACCAAAAACAACAACTAAAAAGCAAACTTGGGTCCTGTGCCCTTTTCTCCTTTGGTGAGAAATGTGAATGGTAGGTGCGTGAATGGTAAGTGGGCAAGAGTGTTTTCCAGTAGAGGGCATCCTGACATAATGAATTTCTCTCTAGCCTCAGGATTATTTACAGATGCTGATGTGCTTTAGAGAACAGATTTTGCTGCTAAAGATTTTGGAGTTTTAATTGTGTTAGACAAGTCATTTATACTTAAGGTCATTTATACGTGATCATTATTAAATGATTACCTTTTGCTCAGATCTTAGGCAAGTGACAAGTTGTCCTATTAATGATAGTGATAGCCAAGATAAAATTGCTTAACTAAATTTCAGCTGACTATTTATTTACAAATTTGACAGATACTGATGGAATACCTCTGTGTGTAAGGCACAGGGTCGATGTGGTGTTCCAGGACTGATCCTGATCCTGAGTTAAACTTCCCTGGAAAAGAATTTCTACCAATGAGAAGGCAGAAGACATAAATGCAGGAAGTTAAAATACAACACAAATTATTTATTTTAGTACAAAATGTTTACTTATTAGAAACTCTGACTTCCCTAATATTAATTGTTGGTGGTCTTTAGAATTCTTTCCATTTCCTGTTGCAGATGGAAGCCAGGATATTCAAGTTGTTTTTGAATCTTTTAGCTTCTGCCAAGATTGATTTGTTCAGCCCTTCTTTCTTCCAACTTTGGAAACCCAACTATATTTTTAGAGGAAATTAATCTGTACGCTGTAATTCCACCCATAATTTCTAAAATAGATGATTTGGAAAGACTTGTTCATTGTCTTGGTTTCTTCTAAAGTCTTTCCATTTCTAGTGAAAAGGGAGAATTGTTGTAACTCTCCTCAACCCAGAGGAAATCTAGAGCAAAATCTGTAAGTGGTGAAGTTAACCTTTTTCTGTCAATGTTGGCTATGGGATGTTGCTGAAAGTATGTGGGTTGATTGATAGTTTGTAGGCTTGAGATTGGCCCACAGACTGGTAATTCATTTGGTCACTGCAGGCCAGTATCACCAGATGAGAAATAAGCAACTCTTTTTCTTTTCCCTCCTTCCCTTTCTCCCTCCCTTCCTACATCGCTTCCTACATCCCTTCCTATGTCCCTTCTTTTCTCTACCTCCCCCCCTTCTCACTGGTAGGACAGAGAGAAATTGAGAGGTTAAGGATCAAGTAAAGAGGAAGAAAGAAAGAGACACCTGCAGTACAGCTTCACCACTTGTGAAGTTTCTTTCTTGCAGGTGGGAACCAGGTGCTTGAACACAGGTATGATATTGCCTGTATTCATCCAGGGGTACCACTGCCTAGTCCAGAAATAAGCCACTCTCCAAGATCTGATACTTTTCTCACCCCAGGGATGGGACTACTCAGACCCACAAAGAAAACCAGAGCCAGCCATTTCTGAAGCTTATTAACTTGATGTGTGACTCACAGCACCTTCCACGGATGCGGAGCATAGCAGAGCAGTTATGTAGATCGGGAGACTTTCCATTTTGAATTCCTTGGTCTAGGATAACTCTAGATGCAGTACCTGAAGTTCAGGTTATATCATGGAAGATTAAGTGCTAGATTTTCGGACATTCTAGTAGGTTTGGGCACCCCTAGAGAAAACACAGTTTTTTGCATACTGAACCAGGGTGATCCCAATTCTTATAATTGTTCTGCTATGACAGACACCAGAATGTCTAAGTTCTAAACATTCTAGAGTCTGTTTAAGTTTCTCTGTTATCAAGTTCATTTCCTGTAACAGGATATATGGTAGGCACTGCTAGTGCTGTATCTAGATCCCTTTTACCAGATGAGACCATATACCCTCACATGCTGTCCACGTTAACTGCTAATGACTTTGAGCAGTTCTGTTCTCCAGAAAATTTTCCTGCAGTAAAGGAGGGTGGAGGGGGAGAGACAATGGAACTGCAGCAATTCACAATGACTAGTTGAAAATTGGGTACAAAGGGTAAGTCCCTGTTCCTTAAGGTAGGAACTAATTTTGTGGTATGACTTATGATCCAGGGCTTCCCATGGGACCAGACTGAAGATAAAGACCAGCTGAAACTACCTCCTTCTTGCTGAGCACCTGTCCTGTTCCATGGTGCTTTATCCACTTCTCTTTCCCTAATAGCATTCTTGCAAGAAACCATCTCAGGCTCTTCCTCTAGAAACCTCAGCTCAGGCAGCGTTCCTTTTGAGTTGTAGGAGAAAAAGTCCTCACATTATATAATGTGTTTGTTGTCTTTTCCTCTCTATTTTAAGAGCACATGATAGTCACATCAGATGGCTGTGTGATTTAGTCTACTCTGGTCCCCAAAGGCTTAATATTGTTAAATTCAGTTCAGTCATAGTAGTTTCATTTTCTTTCCCAGTGCCTGGTTTAAGAATGGCATGAGAACCAGGTCCAGTGAATGGCACCTAAGGGAAGTTTTCCAAAGGGTATATAGAAATCTTTTCTTTTATCTTCAAAGGAGAGTAAAAGAAAAGGTGCATTTGTATTTCCAATCTCTGGACATTGTCACGTGAGAATATGGTAATGGAACTTCAGCACTCATTTGTGAATCACAAGGTGATTCTAATATAACCTCAGACTCTAAGGGTTATGAAGTCATTGAATTAACTAATCCTGGACCCACCCCACATTTTGTCATATAAAATAAACAATTCATACTTGTGAGAGCATACTAAATACCAGCAAAGATACCTTTGAAAAAAAGTTACTGATGACTAAATAGTACTGAGTACATATAGTAGGAAAAAGTAATTGATACAATTTATATATATATATATATATATATTTTGATATTTTTATTTATATTATTATTATTATTATTTTTTTAAATTTTTTATTTAAGAAAGGATTAGTGAACAAAAGCATAAGGTAGGAGGGGTACAACTCCACACAATTCCCATCACCCGATCCCCTTAACCCACTCCCTCCCATGGTAGCTTTCCCATTCTCTATCCCTCTGGGAGCATGGACCCAGGGTCGTTGAGGGTTGCAGAAGGTAGAAGGTCTGGCTTCTGTAATTGCTTCCCCGCTGAACATGGGCGTTGACTGGTTGGTCCATACCCCCAGTCTGCCTCTCTCTTTCCCTAGTAGGGTGTGTCTCTGGGGAAGCTGAGCTCCAGGACACATTGGTGGGGTCTTCAATCCAGGGAAGCCTAGCCAGCATCCTGGTGGCATCTGGAACCTGGTCATTGAAAAGAGAGTTAACAAATGAAGCCAAACAATTTGTTGAGCAATCATGGATCCCAAGCTTGGAATAGTGGAGAGGAAGTGTTAGGGAGGTACTCACTGCAAACTCTAGTGTAATCCTGCTTTCAGGTATATATTTTGTAGTAGTTTATGGATACGTGTGCACATAAGCTCTCTCTCACAGAAACTGGTGTATATCTAGGTTATGGGACTTTGTTAGAAAGTGAACTACCTGAGATGAAATTAGAGTGTACTATTAAAGGAAAGGTCTCACCCGAGTAATGAAGGTGAAGGGTTGTCATTCCACACGTGAAGTCTCTGGATACAGTCTGAGGTGAAGCATGTTGAGATGGCAATCGTTGCTTTGCTTAGGTTGTGATCGGCGGATGCAATATTATTTGGTTTGGATTGGGAGATGTATACGGGAAAGTGGGCCCTATCCAAGGGTTCCAGGACTGGGGGAAGTAGGGGCTCTATAGTGAAGATGTGAGGTTCCTGCTGTCTTAGGGTTCAAAAAGACAATCAATAGTTAATATTATCATCACATTATTTGTTAATTGGGTTAACTTTGAAAAGTCCCTTTGTTATGGTTTGCTGTACAGTACCCAGTATCTTGTATATAGCTGTGCTATTGGAAGCTTCTAATCTACTTGGTCTAGGCTTTTGAGAGAGTCCGTATATCAAATACATAGCCTATATATTAAAAAGATTCAGTTTGTGTTTTGAGAAACTTTGAGACATACAATTGATTTCCCCCTCTCATATTAATTAACTACTGATTTATATGTCTACATTTTGCTAGGAGTGTACATAAACACCATTCCCACCACCAAAGGACTGTGACCCATCCCTCCCGCCCACTCCCACCCCCCACTGGCCCAGGAAGCTACATGTCTACCCCTCACCACTGGGTTTTTACTTTGGTGCCCTAACAATTTATATTTTTATCATGAACAGGAGAACAGGCAGGTAGGAATTTGCACAATATGGATTATATAGCTGGTTTATTGAATGGACCTAACCTGTGGAAGTAAACACAGGAAATGGGTTTATTTTTCTTCCTTTGCAGACTTCAGACACTCTCAGCTGCATTTCTCTTACTTCTGCTCCCCACCCCCATGAAAGTTTCTTGTTCATTTTCAGCTATAAGAACAGACTCAATTTTGTTCTACAAAATTTAGTCCAAGCCAGTTCAGCACTTTTGACTCTTGCATTTTGTTAGGTGTATGTCCTTATTGCTCAGTCCTGAAAAGTCAAGCTTGGGGTCTGGAAAAGGGGAAGGAATGACTACTTATTCCTTTACTATCCTCGCATCCAGAGTCTTATTACTGTTATTTAAAATTTATACATTGGCAGATGAATGGTTTACAGTCAAAAGTAAAATAAAATAGTTTGTACATGTGTAACATTTCTCAGTTTACCACATAAAAATTCAACCCCCTACTAGGTCCTCCTTTGCCATCATGTTACAGGGACCATAGTTCTCCCAAGGGCATAGATCTGGGTTGAATATAACTTTTCTGACAACTCAATATATTCCAAATTCCTGGTGACACATCTCAAGTCTTCCTAAAAAAATTTTTTTTTGACACAACCTAGAATCTAGTGGTCACACCAAACAAAATTACTATTTTTTTTTCCAGAGAGAAACCAGTTTCCTTATTTCACGGATACTGTGTTATGAGGAATTCTATTTGAAGGGCTCTTTATTTACTTTGATAATGAAATCATATTGAATTTGATTATGATGATATTGGGATACTGAAATAATCAGGATAATCTCATTTCAAAATTATTTTTAAATGAAAATTTTAATTTATTTTTCTTCATTTGTTGATAGAGACAGAGAGAAATTGAGAGGGAAAGGGTATATAGAGAAGATGTTAGATAGATATATAGATAGACACTTGCTGCACAGCTTTACTGCTTTCCGTGAACAGTCTTTTTTTCTTTTTTAAAGAGAGAAAAAGCTTTCCCTCTGAAGATGGGGACCAGGGGCTTGAACCTGCATCGTTGTTCACTTTATCGTGAGTGATTAACCACTGCATCACTGCCTGGCCTATAGCTTTACTGCTTAATGAAGCTTACCCCTTGTAGCTATGGACCAGGGGTTTGAACTCAGGTTCTTAAACATGATAACAGGTGTGCTTTACTGGGTGAACTATTTGCCGGTCCCTACCAATTTCAAGATTTTTTTTAATTAACTTTTTTTTTTATTGCCACCAGGTTTACTGCTGGGGCTCAGTGCCTGCCCTATGAATCCATTACTTCCTTAGCCCATTTTTTCCTCCCCCCTTCTATTTTAATTAGATAGGACTGATAGAAACTGAGAGGAGAGGGGGTGACAGAGAGGGAGAGGGAGAGACAGACACCTGCAAACTTGTTTCACAGCTTGTGAAGATTCCCCCCTGCAGGTAGGGAGCTGGGGCTGGAACCCGGGTCCGTTTACATGGTAGTGTGTGCATTTAACTAGGTGTGCCATCATCCAGCCTCCATTCCAAGATTCCTAATGAAGTACTTTTTGCCATGTAATGCAACATATTCACAGACTGTGAGGAATAGGACATGGACATTGTCAGGGGCTATTCAGCCTATCAAGATTGTGATAACATAAGTAATATTTTCCATATGAGAATTATCACCACTGCAAGCATATGGATAACTAACTGTTCTAATTAAGTAAGGTATGGGTGGTATCCCAAATTATCAAATAAATGTGAGTAGTAAACTTGGTTTTCATTTCTGGATGGAAGCATTAAATTGCCAGTACTTGACTCCAACCTGCTCTTCCACCCCCATCATGAAAATTTATTTTTGAGATATTACAATTGAAAGAGAATGTTGCCTCTGTCAGCTTGGGTTCCTGAGCGACAAACATGGAGCAGGGGTCTCCCAAGCTTGACTTGAGCAATTAGGATACACAAAGAAATAAATCCCTTCAAACTTTTGTTTTAAAACCTGGAGATTTTCAGCTTTACTTTGCCCATCCTGACTGACACAGTTCTCTGTTTTGGGCCTTCCACTGAAATTCCATGACAAGAAGAAAAGTCCTATTTAACATGCTGCCATCCTCAGAATTGAGGTTTCATTGTGTTCTATATTTCTAAACAGTGAGAGCATCCACATCTTTTATTTTTATTGCTATTATTACTTTTATTTATGTATTTATTTGTGTATTTATTTATGTATTTATTTATTTACCAGAGCACTGCTCAGCTCTGGTTTATGGTGGTGCGGAGGACTGAATCTGGGACTTGGGAACCTCAGGCATGATAGTCTTGTTGCATAAGCATTATGCTATTTACCCCAGAGTATCTACATCTTAATCTCACAGAACTAACAGGACTGTAGTAAACACATTTCTTTTTAAAAATTTTATTTACATTATTATTTATTATTGGACAGAGACAGAGAGAAATTGAGAGGGGAGCAGGAGATAGAGAGGGGAAGAGACAGAGAGACACCTGCAGCTCTGCTTCACCACTCTTGAAGCTTTCCCCCTACAGGTGGGGACCAAGGGCTTGAACCTGGGTCCGTGAACACTGTAATGTGTGCACTTAACCAGGTGTGCCACCGCCTGGCCCCAGTAAACACATTTATAGGTACTCTACACAAAAATCCAGTGAGAAAACCTTTTTAGGATTTCTTGGGGGAAGATCATAATTATGAAAATATGATCTGATAAGATCAGATCTCTTCAGTTTTGCTGCTTCCTACCTCCAGTCTGAAGTTTCTGTGCCACTAAGTATTTGAATCCACTTGCTCATTTTTACCTTTGAAAATATATCTTAACAGATAAGCACTCTCTCTAGAGTTTCTTATATTTCCTTTTTCATTTCTCTTTTTCCATGAATTTAAGCCTAATTAAGTATCAATATTTATTGAGCATTGCTGTATATTTAATTCCCCTAGATGTAGGCTAAAGATAATATCCTGGAGGTTATTTATTTGAAGGTGATCCTGAGAAATACCAATAAGGAAGTGTGAAAAAAGTGAATACAGGATGTATCAGCAGGCAATTGCTAAGAAATACTAGGGCTTAAATCTGTTGGGGACCACTGGACATCTGTATAGAATACCTACCTCAGAGTTGTTCTACCTAAGGGACAAGGGTATTGGGGCTTTTAATTCACCAATCTATAAACATATCTGATTGAGGGTTGCTCCTGGGGGGATTTAATCTATATTAGTAAATGCTGCAGGGGATAGCAAAACCCAGTCAGAGTGCATGTGGATAAGTAAGGTTTATAGATGCTCAGAGATGGCCGAGACCTCGAACAGATCCGTCTCTGCACCATCACTGGTTGTCTCTCTGTCAGAAACGGTGTCATAAATCCTCATGTGAGACTCTACAGGACCTTGCCCTCATTGTAGAACAATAATGGTAGAGACTGCCCCACTCTCTGAAGAGGGGCTGGGCCAACATACTCTGCCACTCAAAGAAGATTGGTCTTGAAATAAGTGCAACATAGAATGTTCCTAATTATGACCATGGAATGTGAGTTCAGACCAGCAGGGATGCAGAGGTTACTCAGGCTCCTGTGCTAAGTATGGATAGACATGGGTCCTGGGTCAGATCAATGGGGTTTACAGTAAATAGTATTTATATACTTTTCCCATATTTGGGAGATACTCTCTGCCCTGACCCAGCTTTATAGTCCTATTTCCAACTCTGACACCATCTTCCTAGACTTTTAGCCCAATACTTTTAGCCCACCTGCTAATTAGCTATCTGGCTCAGGCAAAAATTAGTCAAATCATGGGCCCCTTGGAATATACCTAAAATAGACTTCCTAGCTTCTTCCAACATGAAGACCCAAAATCTCATAGGCTATATTCTTACCTTTAGGTTCCCAATTAATAGACAATTTGTTCTGCTTTATATCTTAATGCTTTTCAGCCACCATGTTGCAGATGCTACCATGACACTAACCTGACTTCCCTGAGTAGATGACCTCACCAATATGTCCTGGAACCCCACCTCTCCAGAACACTACCCCTCTAGGGAAAGATAGAAACAGGCTGAGGTTATAGATCAACCTGTCAATGCCCATGTCCAGTGGAGAAGCAGTTACAGAAATCAGACCTCCCACCTTCTGCACCCCATAAAGAATTTTGGCCCATACTCCCAGAGGGATAAAGGATAGGGAAGCTTCCAATGGAGGGGACGGGATGTGGAACTCTGGTGGTGGGAACTGTATCCCTCTTATTCTACAGTCTTGTTGATCATTATTAAATCACTGATTTAAAAAAAAAAAAAGGAAGTCTTGGCCAGTAGAAGAATGGTGAATATAGAGAGCACTGTGGCATTTCCTGTGGCTTTGTCTTATTGTTCAGAGTGCTGGTTGGATGCCTCAAGTCACAGGATTGAGAGAGACAGGCAAACAGCCTATACAAAATGGCAGGGGACACATTAATAGAATGGCTAAAAAGAAGCAGCTGGAACATGGATAAAAAATAGATTGATTTTATTATGGGAAAGCAAAGAAGCTGGATTAAGATTTGGCTTTAAAGGATGGAAAATCTGAAGAAAAAGAACTCAGCTTCAAGTTCTGGGACTAGCCTTAGCATAGGTTTCTCTCTCTCTCTGTATGTATGTGTGATACATGCACGTACACGCGCGCGCACGCACACACATACACACACACATATGTATTTTTGAGAGAGTGAGAGAGTGAGAGAGGAGGAGGAGGGGGAGGAAGATGAGGAGGAGAGAACCAGAGCATCATTCTAGCACATGATGTTCTACTTAGGACTTGATGCTTGAGAGTCCAACACTTTATCTACTGCAGCACCTCCCAGGTCACATAGTCCTGGCTATTGTAATGGCTATTGTAATGTCACATTGTCAGTTGGGAACAATGTAAACAGTGGATCTGACAGGGACAACAAGTATTTGGGAGGAAGTAGGAGACCAAATGGGAAAAGCACAGGATCATATTGTGGAAGACCAGGAGTCCAAATTGTGACACTTTTATTAGAGGGAGAAAATATATTAAAGCAACTTGCTGATGAGCTTAAACTCTTGTGTCAGTACAGGATCCTTATGGTAGACTCTTTCCAGCTACCAATGTCCTTTCCCCCTCTTTGAAAGCTTTGGACTGCATTTTCTATATCTATATTCCAAAAATTATTCTTTCTAAATTATTTTAGCAAATCCTCTGCACCCTCCATATCTTGTCTCCCTCAGCTAGGCCTAGAATTTGAGACCTAAAATTTTTCCTAGTTTTATTTATCAGTATTCAAAGCAGTGGCAACCATCTTGTTTCTGCCATCTTGTGTTCCTACTTCTGACTCCAAAATGCTCTGCCTTGACTTTCCCACTTCCATTTTCTGTCATATTAGTTCTCCCTTTTATACTACAGCATTGTCATTAAAACTCTTAGTTAATAATTGAAGTGTTTTTTTTTTTAATATTTACATGTCCTTTTGAGTCTGGTGTAGCTACAGACTAGTGACACAATCTGCATGTACTTTTCGAAGTTCTAAGCCACAGAAAATTATGCTATTCTCTCAGTTTATCACCATCTTATATGTAGCACTTGAGAATAAGATTGGGAAGTGTTTTTGCAATAAAGTGAATCAATAAGGCAGATAAAATTATTCGGCTTTAAGACTGCTAGTGAAACATACTGACTAGAGCAAGTACAAAGATAATTTGTCTTCAATATTCGTTGGTACTAATGCATGGGGATGACATAGAGAGAGCTTTTATAAGTTGTTAATCACTGCTTTGTGTTCTTTATGTGAATTAACACTTGAAATCATTTAACAATCAGAGGAGATTGTACTATTATTGTCCTCACCTCCCATGAAGAAATGGTGAAGGATTCAAGCCTAGCCTCCACCACACTGGAGGAAGCTTAAGTGCTGTGCGTCGTTCCTTCTCTCACTGTCTCTATTTCTTCCTACTTCTATATGAAGAGGTGGTTGGTCCTGAGTGGTGAAACGATGGTGAGATCAGAAAAAACAAGGGAAGGGGGCAGAGAATTAAATAACTTTCTGAGAGTCCCCTATTTTAGAAGAAATAGCGCTGGAACTTAAACCATAGCATTGGTCAAAGCCCCAGCCCCTTCACAATAGCCTGGTGGTGTTTATCAGGGTATGGACCCCAGGGGCGCTCAGCTTGCTATTCAGCATTGTTTAGGAGAGAGGTAAGGAAGCTTATTTATTTATTTATTTTTTGCTTGTGGTCAATTTATAAAGTCAGAAATTCTGGGGATCTGCCCAATAATCTGTGTTGAAATTAGCCCTCCATTTTCATAGCAACATTTGTCAACCATACATCTATGTAGCAAATACTTTATTTTAAATTAAATCTTTTTTTAATTTATTTTTTATTTAAGAAAGGATCAATTAAGAAAACCATAGGGTAGGAGGGGTACAACTCCACACAATTCCTACCACCCAATCTCCATATCCCATCCCCTCCCCTGATAGCTTTCCCATTCTCTATCCCTCTGGGAGCATGGACCCAGGGTCGTTGTGGGTTGTAGAAGGTGGAAGGTCTGGCTTCTGTAATTGCTTCCCCGCTGAACATGGATGTTGACTGGTCGATCCATACTCCCAGTCTGCCTCTCTCTTTCCCTAGTAAGGTGTGTCTCTGGGGAAGCGGAGCTCCAGGACACATTGGTGGGGTCTTCAGTCCAGGGAAGCCTGGCCTGCATCCTGATGACATCTGGAACCTGGTGACTGAAAAGAGAGTTAACATACAAAGCCAAACAAATTGTTGAGCAATCATGGACCCAAAGCTTGGAATAGTGGAGAGGAAGTGTTAGGGGGAAGTGTTAGAGTTTGCAGTTACTGGCTGCAAACTCTAGTGTACTTCTGCTTTCAGGTATATATTTTGCAGTAGTTTATGGATACGTGTGAACATATGCTCTCTCTCACAGAACCTAGTCTATATCTAGGTATTGGGACTTTGTTAGAAAGTGAACCACCTGGGATGGAATTAGAGAATACTATGAAAGGAAAGGTCTCACCCGAGTAATGAAGCTGAAGGGTTGTCATTCCACACGTGACGTCTCTGGACACAGTCTGAGCTGAAGCATGTTGAGGTGGCAATCGTTGTGTTGATTAGGTTGTGATTGGTAGATGCAATATTATTTGATATGGATTGATATGGATTATTTATTTATTTATTTTTTGCTTGTGGTCTATTTATAAAGTCAGAAATTCTGGGGATCTGCCCAATAATCTGTGTTGAAATTAGCACTCCATTTTCATAGCAACATTTGCCAACCATTGACATCTATGTAGCAAATACTTTATTTTAAATTAAGTCTTTTTATTTATTTATTTATTTTTACACCTCCAGGGTTATGTTGGGGCTCGGTGCCTGCACTAGGAATCCACTGCTCCTGGAGGCCATTTTTTTCCTTTTGTTGAATTTGTTGTTGTTAATATTATTGTTGTCATTGTTGTTGGATAGGACAGAGAGAAATTGAGAGAGGAGGGGGAAGACAGAGAGAGGGAGAGAAAGATAGACACCTGCAGACCTGCTTCTCTGCCTGTGAAGCGACTCCCCTGCAGGTGGGGAACCGAGGCTCTAACCTGGGTCTTTACGCTGGTCCTTGTGCTTTGTGTCACTTGCGCTTAACCCACTGCGCTACCGCCGGGCCCCCATGCTATGTGCTCTTAACCCACTGTGCTAGGATAACCAGATTGTCTCTTGTTAAACATGAGGACTAAGGTAGTTGGGGGGGAAGGTGAGGTGGGAGGGGCATAGAACTTTGGTATTGGGGTGTGTATGGCGATTTATATGCCCAGGTGTGTTGGTGTGAAAAATTCCTGAAATCTGAAAATTTTGTAAAAAATCTTGAGTCACTAGTAAAAAAATAAGAAACAATAGAGAAAATCTGTTGGTTAGAAAAACATATATATATATTTCTTCTCCTTCTCCTCCTCCTTCCCCTTTTCATTCTTCTCCTTCTTCTTATCCTTCTCCTTCTCCTCTTCCTCCTTCTTTCTTTTCTTCTTCTTCCTCCTCCTTTTTCTTCCTCCAGGGTTATCTCTGGGTCTTGGTACCTGCACTACAAATCCACCGTGCCTTCCTGGCAGCCATCTTTTCCATTTTTGTTGTTGTTGTATAGGACAGAGAGAAGACAGAGAGGGGAAAAGAATACATATATACATGTGTATATATATATACAATACATATGCATATATATACGCATACCTGCATCACTGCTTTTGAAATGACCCCTCTGCAGGGGCTCGGACCAGGATTCTTGCACTCGTCCTTGTGCTTCATACTATGTGTACTTAACCCGGTGCGCTAACACCCGGCTCCAGAAATATGTATATATTTTTTGTCACTTGGTTCTTCACTGCCCTGAGCTGAGTATAAGAAAGAGAAAGATGAAGAGAAGGAGAGAAAGCCACTACAAGATCAGATCTCCCTCCAGTGCTGTGGGGCCTTGACTTAAATTGGGATTGTGTACATGGTGAAGCAGGTGCTCTCCCAAGTGA
Source organism: Erinaceus europaeus (assembly GCF_950295315.1). NCBI lineage: Eukaryota > Metazoa > Chordata > Mammalia > Eulipotyphla > Erinaceidae > Erinaceus > Erinaceus europaeus. The sequence continues at coordinate 68,705,501 of NC_080162.1, read as the reverse complement.
GCTATCTTGCTTGTCCAGTGATTTTATTTCAAAAAAGACTTATTTATGAGACAGAGAGAGAGACAGAGACAGAGACACAGAGAGAGAGAGTATTAGGATGAGAATGCTTTGGCATAAAGTAGTGCTAAATTGAACCTGAGGCCTCTGGAGTCTCAGGCATGCAAATATAGTGCTCTTCAGCTATTTCCTGACTGACAAATAATTTCTTTTTTTTAAATTTCTTTATTGGGGGATTAGTGTTTTACATTTGACAGTAAATACAATAATTTGTACATGCATAACATTTCTCAGTTTTCCACATAATACAACCCCCACTAGGTCCTCTGCCATCCTTTTTGGACCTGTAATCTCCCTCTCCACCCACCCCAGAGTCTTTTACTTTGGTGCAATACACCAACTCCAGGTTCTACTTGTGTTTTCTCTTCTGATCTTGTTTTTCAACTTCTGCCTGAGAGTGAGATCATCCCATATTCATCCTTCTGTTTCTGACTTATTTCACTTAACATGAATTTTTCAAGGTTCATCCAAGATTGGCTGAAAACGGTGAAGTCACTGTTTTTAATAGCTGAGTAGTATTCCATTGTGTATATATACCACAGCTTGCTCAGCCACTCATTTGTTGTTGGACACCTGGGGTGCTTCCAGGTTTTGGCTATTGCAAATTGTGCTGCTAAGAACATAGTTATACACAAATCTTTTTGGATGGGTGTATTGGGTTCCTTAGGATATATCCCCAGGAGAGGAATTGCAGGATCATAGGGTAGATCCATTTCTAGCCTTCTGAGAGTTCTCCAGATGTTCTCCACAGGGGCTGAACCAATTGACATTCCCACCAGCAGTGCAGGAGGGTTCCTTTGACCCCACACCCTCTCCAGCATTTGCTGCTGTTACCTTTTCTGATGTATGGCATTCTCACAGGAGTGAAGTGGTATCTCATTGTTCCTGACTGACAAGTAATTTCTGATACACCTTTTAAGTTATGTCTTCTTTTTGCAAAGTAGAGAAAATTTCTACTGTCTAAGCATCTAAATGAGGAGTGGGTGCCAGCATTCTCTCTGGGTAGAGGAAGATTTTGCCCCTTCATTTTCTCATCTGTAGACTAATATGGAACTCTCTTCCCACCTTCCTGAAAACTCTGGGAGATGAAGGAAAGATTCTATTATGACAGCTGGCATGGATAAACTGTAAAGTCCATGGGAAAGTCATAAAGCTGATTATAACTGAGGACTAGCTGTAATTATACTGCTGATAACTGAATAGGGAAAATATAAGACATTTTGATTCCTTTATTTTAAATTGTCAGCTTTTACTGGCAGATTATTTACTATAGATGAATAAGGCTAGAATAAAGCAGTTTTCATATCCCTTTTACAAAATCTCCAAAGCCATACAGTGCGTGTAGTGTTACTCTTGGCCTCAGACCAATGAGAGGCAATTTTGCTGTCTTGTTTGATTTTTGTCTTTTAAGGCAGGTCCCTCTCTGACACCTTAATTTTCACTGATCACCCCCTGGAGCTTTTTATTTCTCTTTGACACCAGGAGAAGTTATTTGTTCTTTCTATTTTTCCCACCTGTCTCTTTAAGTTTTCCTTTTCTCCTGTCTTTTTGGTATTTTTATGAACCACTTTAGAAAATGCCAGGCTTAGCTTTTCTCTGTGCACCCAATTTCATTTTTCTGCAGCAAAAAGCACACATGACAACCCATTTGATGTTCATTTGCTGCCTATCACCAGGTGTGGTCTGGGGAAAGGGTTAAAACAGTGTTTCTCGAGTTTTCATGTTGTACAAAGCACCTGGGAAATCTTTTTGAAATACAAATTTGACTTCTCACAAGTTCCTGGGCCCACACAAGGAGTGGCAGTGCTCTATTGGTGGTCCTTGACCCTGGATGTACTTAGGAGTTGCCCGGAGAGTTTTTACAATTATTATTACTATTACTATTATTATTATTTTTAGTAATATGAGAGATACAGAGAAGAAGATAGAAATGGAGATGCCCCATATCACTACTCCACCAATGATGAAAATTTTCCTGCTGGGGACTTCCGGGAGCGTGGCCATGGAATAAGCGGGACCAAATCGCCTCTCCTCCCAAAACAACAAATAAATTCAAGAAGAGATCCAACTGAAGTCATAATCTACAGCTGAAAGTTCTGCAGCCTCAGGTGGGTGCTTGCATGTGGTTGGAATGAAAAGGGGCACTGGCGCAGGTTGAAGAACAGCAGAGTCAAATCAGAGCTCTGGGTGGTGTGGGCGCTGAGCTGTGCCATTTTGGTGTTTTCACTTTAAGCATAGCAAGCAAGTAACATTGTTCCTAGTGCTGGAAGAAAAGAGACAGGAGCTTAAAATCTCTCAATCTTTGACTCGGGGGTCTTAGCCTTCTGAATTTATGGCAATGATACAACATAAAACTGGGCATTTGTGACTACAAGGCAGCACAAAGCAACCACTCCTGCCGGGCTAGCTTCATGGGCGGGAGAGAGACCAGGGACTCGTGGCTGAGCTAGGAACGCAGTTCAATCTTTATTGACGAGCGGGGATGCAGTTCAACAATCTAATCTCTATTCATTAAAAAATCATGTCCTTTTATATCTCCTGAGGCAGAAGTGTCAGGAAGAGGAAGTACGTAGGATAGGGGGTGGGGAGAAGGAAAAAGTGCATGAACCAGTGGGGATTAAACCAATGAAAACAATGATTATGTAAATAGACCACAGCAATACAAGCGAACCTAACGTGATGATCAAAACAGAAGGTCTTATAAGCATACCAACACACTCCCTCTCCCCCCCATCACACCCCCTGCAGATCATACAAGCAAGAGAAACTTAGAGATGACAACAGCACCACCTGCTGACCATCAATAACCAGCACAAAAAATGCACAAGCAGAGAAACAGAACTCAACAATCAACTATGCCATATCAGCCAGACAGAAATGAAACAGAGGAAATTCAAGGAATTACAGATTTAGAGAGACTCTCAGAGACAGACTTTAAGAAGTTAAGCAAGAATTAAAAGAGCATTTTACTATGGAATTAAAACAGCAGGTTACTATGGAATTAAAACACACAAGAGAGGAACTTAAAACAGAGATTACTAAGAATCTTCAGATATTGAAAGGAGAACTTCAGTCAGAATTACAGGGAGTAAAAGACATTCTAACAGCAATCCATGTCTAGGTAGAAGGCTTAGGAAGTAGATCCACACATTCAGAAGAAATAATCTCCAATCTAGAAGGTATGTCCAGCCCACTCTTTCAATTCAAAGATGAGGGAGAGAAATGGTTCAGAAAGACTGAAGCAACTCTCTGTGAAATTACAGACTCCATCAAAAGATCAAATATAATAGTGATAGGTATATCTGAAGAGGAGGACAAGACCAAAGGCCCAGAGTCCATTTTCAGAGCAATTTAGTTGATAACTTCCCTCACTGAGGAAACCATCAGAACATTCTCATTTAAGAAACCATCAGAACATTCTCATTTAAGAAACCATCAGAACATTCTCATTTAAGAACATTCTCATTCTCATCAGAACATTCTCATTTCTCTTGCTTGTATGATCTCATTCTCATTTAAGAATGATCACCCAGATTTATAAATACAAAAAGACCAAAACCAAGGCACATTATTGTAGAACTATCAAAAGTCAACAACAGGAAAAATTTTGCTGGCTGCTAGGGAAAAGAAAGAAGTTACATATGAAGACAGAGCTATAGAACTTTCATCAGATTTCTCTTGTACCAAGTCAAAACTATAGCAAGAATGAAATTAAAGCAAGAAGATGTATCTTTATAATCTTTGCTAGTTACTGATTCAACTGCTTATTAGTCCAGTAGTATGCAGATAACATAAGCTATTTGCAAAAGTTCATAAAATTCACCAAAAAACAAACATGACATATATTGAAAATCCAATGCCTAAATTTTTAATAATCCAGGAGGATAATTAATATAAATTGTAACCTATTTTCTCCTATTACAATGATATTATAAAATTAAATTGCAAAGTTGAGTACCTGGAACCTCCTAGTGGCCCAAATGTACTGGTCCCAAACAAATAAAGTGATCATGTTTAAAGCAGGGAAGAGGGTGAGAGGGGGGAAACAATTTGAAAAAGAACTTAGCTTTACACTTTCCTAGCTAGAAATATTGTACCTGTAAAACAAACACTTTCTCAGCCTCTAATTTATTCCCTATTTCACCTGTGCACTAAAGTCTTCCAAATCCTTCTCCATGTTTCAGACATCCTCACTTATCCTGAGACATTCATCCATGGGCCTGTTAGCACCTTCAGCAGCATGTTACTGCTTTGGAAACTCAACTTGTGTTTCATGGGACTTCCCATTCTTCTTCCCCTTTTCCTCTGGCTTTCAGAAACTTGAGAATCTTTTAAAGTTCTAGTCTTTCTAAGACTCCATTATTACTGGCCATAGAAAATGATAGGAAATGTTTCTTTTTCTCTCTCTCTCTTTTTTTTTTTTTTTTTCAACCAAAGCACTGATCAGCTCTGGTTTATGGTGGTGGTGGTGGGGAATTGAACCTGGGACTTCCGGAGTCTCAGGCATGACAGTCTGCTGGCATAACCATTATGCTATCTACCCCCTCTGGGAAATGGTCTCTTTTACACTAGACATTCCTTTCTTTCTTTCTTTCTTTCTTTCTTTCTTTCTTTCTTTCTTTCTTTCTTTCTTTCTTTTTTTTGACTGGAGTACTGCTCAGCGCTGGTTTATGGTGGTGTGGAGATTGAACCTGGGACTTTAGAGCCTCAGGCATGAGAGTCTCTTTGCATAACCATCATGCTATCCCCCCACCCTACACTAGACATTCCCAAATTGTCTCTCAAAAGTGGTTGTGCTGACTTATATTCCTATTAGCACTAATATAGCAATTTCTGGTTTTTTTGTATCTTAAGATTTGGAATGTTAGATTTGCATTTTATTAATCCTATTAGTGTGAAATGTTGTTAAGTGTGAGATCCTTTTTTGGTGACTAGGGAGGTGGCTACACTATAGAACACATTCTTTGCATTAATGAGGCTGTGGGCTCTACCCCCCACACCCTGTATGATGAAGTGCTCTGGTCTCTCTTTCCCACCTCACTCACTCATAAAACAAATAAATAAGCACATATTAAAAAAAATATATGGTAGCATGTAAATGATAGAGGCAAGTGATGCAGCCCTTTTATGCTATAAGCTGCATTAGCTTTCAAATGGAAATTTGCACACATTAATAGGAAAGAACTGCTAGTTTTTATTTATATTTTTTGCCTCCAGGGTTACTGCTGGGGCTCCATGTCTGCACTATGAATCCACTGCTCCAGGAGGACATTTCCCCCCATTTTTGTGGCCCTTATTGTTATTTCTGTTATTGTTGCTATTGTTGGATAAGACAGAGAGAAATTGAGAGAGGAAGGGAAGACAGAGGAGGAAAGATGGACACTTGCAGACCTGCTTCACTACTGGTGAAGCGACTCCCCTGCAGGTGGGGAGTCGGGGGCTCGAACTGGGATCCTCACGCTCGTCCTTGTGCTTTGCACCATGTGCGCTTAACTTGCTGTGCTACCGCCCACCCCGACCCTAGTTTTTATTTTTAAAGTTTTTACTTTAAATTTTATTGAGATAATCCCAAGCAGCATTAATATTGAGGCTTCATAAGAACCTTTTCTGATTTTATTGTGTCTTTTATACCTGTTTGAGGACTGACACACTTCTGTTTCTTTTCACTAGAAAACGACACTAGAATTACGGAAGTGCCAAAAGGCGTTTGTAAGGGTACATATTTGTCTGGTTAATTTTCATGTTCTCAGTCGCCGCAGTTGGGATTTGGGCAAGAAATAAAGCAATAGAATTTATAGTAAAACAATTAATATAAGGACAGAATACATCAGCTTTTCTTTAAGAAGTCAGAATTTCTTCCATAGTCCCCAAAGTGTGCTATTAATTCTCCTGGCATGTTATGCAGCAAAATGAAAGTATTTATGAATGTGGCTACTTCTTTTAACAAGTTCCAATAACTGCTTCCTACACTTGTGTTTTTATATCAATTATATACAGTAAGCACTAAAATCAACCAAAGAGAACTGCAGAAACTAACTTGAGATATTCATGTTAAATCACTACTGTTGCTTGCCAAAAATAAAATGTGGATATAATTTTATAACACCATTTTATAATTAAAGTCATAAGTGAGGTTTCCTGCTATTGTTTAAAAATGTGTCATGATAAATTCAAATCAAAGATATGGGCAAAGAAAGGTCTGCAAAGTAACAGATGAAGGCGTCTAAGATGGCGCAGGAACCTGGCTCAGTGCAGAAAAGCAACACATGCAAACAATTTTAGTGAAGTAATTACATTTATTGTAGATGGAGCTCTGTTTTAGAAACTATAACCACTTAGAAACAGTTTTTATTCATGTCAGATCGAGGTTAACTTGCTGGTGCTGTCTATAAAGAAACATATATATATATATTTACTAGCAGCAGAATTTGATACATTGATTTAGTGATAAGCCCATGTCTTCTAAACAAATATCCACCTAAAACTGAAGAATGTGTTCCCAAAACATGGGATATATAGTAGTTAGTATTGCCAGATTTAGCAAGTAAAAATATAGGGTACTAAGTTAAATTTAAATTTCAGATCAAGAACAAGTATATATTTAATATTTATTTATTTATTCCCTTTTGTTGCCATTGTTGTTTTATTGTTGTAGTTACTGATGTCATTGTTCTTGGATAGGACAGAGAGAAATGCAGAGAGGAGGGGAAGACAGAGAGAAGCAGAGAAAGATAGACACTTGCAGACCTGCTTCACTGCTTGTGAAGTGACTCCCCTGCAGGTGGGATGCCGGGGGCTCAAACTGGGATCCTTAGATCAGTCCTTGCGCTTTGCACCACCTACGCTTAACCTGCTGCGGTACTGCCCAACTCCCAAGAATAAGTATATTTTTAGTATAAGTATGTCTCATGTAGTATTTGAGATATACTTGCACTAAAATTACTCTTTATCTGAAATTTAAATTTGACTAGCTGTTCTGTATTTTACCTGACAGATTTAACAGTAGTAAAAATGAAAATTTTATAATTGTGGAGAGGCAATTATAGAAGCCAGAATCCCCACTTCTGCACCCCAAGAATTTTGGTCCATTCCTGCAGAGGGGGAGAAATATTAGGGGAAGATGATCAGAGGACTCTGAACTCCAATTTCATCAAGACCTGGTGAGAGAAGAGGACAAAAGGAAGGGCATTCGGTAGTAGCAGTAGGTGTAGGTTTGACTTAAAAAGGAAGAAAAGGCAAGGTCATAGAAAAAATGAGCATATATATGTGTGTGTGTGTAGATAGTTACAGGAATAATAATCAACCCATATTTGTTACTTTGGGAGAGCTACTGCAGTTTCCAGTGGAGGGGATCGGGACACAGAGCTTGTGGTGGAAATAGTGTGGAATTATACCTCTGTTATCTCTTAATTTTGTGAATAAATATTCAACCACTAATATAAGTGAAAAAATGCAAATTTTGACAATGGACTTTCATATTTTAACCTAAATATTTGAAGGAGGGCAATTTATTTCGGCAACCAGAGTAGAGAATAAGGTAAAGGTAGCTTTTAGTGACAGCTCACTTAATTTCTAATTACATCATGAATGATTTCTGTTCAGCAATAAGGGAAGATTTTTGTTTTGCTAGTGAATGCAACCCATTTAAAAGAACTTCACCCCAAAGGATATGCGTTGATTCCCATACATGGATACATTTAATCATTAGGGCATTCCTGGCTTTAGTAAGTCATGTTCCTCTAATATGAAGGCCATCCCCAATGTATCAATTCATTCATCTTTACTCTAATACAAGCCATGTGTTTCATATGGGAGTTGAAAGGACATTAATCAGAGTCTCCCGCTTCAACTAGGCCAAGGGAATACAAAGTCCTTCGTTACATCTCAAATGTCAAGATGTGGGGAAACAGATAATAACAGTGAAAGCATATCACTTGTAATTCATATCGCTGTTACAATTGCTGTGAAATATGTTGGGGGCAGGGAGGAAACATACCATGGAGCAGTGTCTGTTCGGTGGAAATTAGGGCAGGAGGGGCTAGTTGACTATATCTGCTTTTCCTTAGCAGGCAGGAACTCTCACTGAACCCATGAGAAAGCAGAAATTAGTATACACACATATGCGGTTCGATTGTCCTTTAAACATCAGAGAAAAATGTCATCTCTAACTTATTTTTCTACCTACACATCAGTCAGTAGCTGTCAATTTTGACTGTATGTAGGAACTGCCCAGGAGTTTAAAAACTCCCAATGGAGAAGACACGGGGAAACTTGGACTGGGAGTGGGGTAATGGAAGTAATCGAAGAGGGGAGAGTTGGGGTTGAGGTGGGGTTCTAGGCTGTGGATAAGAGAGTGTTGCAGACATCTGTGATGTGGAGCTGGGAAATGGTGCTTGTGTGTAGACAACTGTGCTGTAAACCATTGACCCTCTAATAAAATGACTAAATGAGACAAACAAGCAAACAAAAGCTTCCAATGCCCTGGGCATGCTGCACATCAATTAAATCTCAATCTTCTGGGGTTGGGACCCAGGCGTATGCTTATTTTTAAATCATTTTATTGGGGTGTTAATGGCTTACAATACAGTGTTGAAACATGGGTACAATTTCTCATCTCCCCATGAGAGTTCTCTGCATAACACTCTCACCTACAACTAAGGTCCTTTTCCATCATCATGCAACAGGACTCCAAGGTTCTCTTCAGCCTCTCTTCCCTTCTTTCACCAGAGTCCTTTGATATATATATATGTGTGTGTGTGTGTGTGTGTGTGTGTGTGTGTGTGTCCACTTCAAGTTTTGCTTTGTGTTTTCCCTGTCTGTCCTTATTTCGTAAGTTTCATCTATAAGTGAGATCATTTGCTCTTTGTCCGTCTGTTTCTTTTTTTGCTTATTTCACTTAAGGTGATGCCTTCAAACTCCACCAAAGATGAGGCTAAGGAGATGACTTTATCATTTTTAATACTTGAGTAGTGTTTCATTGTGTATACGTATCACAAATTTCTTAGCAACTCATCATTACAGGTCAATTTTTAATTTTTTTATTTATAAAATGGAAATATTGACAAGACCATAAGATAAGAGGGGTACATACAGTTCCACACAATTCCCACCACTACATATTCTATCCCCTCCCTTGAAAGCTTTCCTATTCTTTATCCCTCTGAGAGTATGGACCTAGGATCATTATGGGGTACAGAAGGTGGAAGGTCTGGCTTCTGTAATTGCTTCCCCACTGAACATGGACATTGGCAGGTTGATCTATACTCCAGCCATAACAGGTCAATTTTAAGAGACAGAAGTACTAATGAACAGATTATAACCCAGAGCAACTTCCAGGTAATGTGACCATTCAAATTGGATGTAACTATGACCCTGAAAGTTGTTGCTGGGCACTGTGGCAAAACTAGGAGAGAGAGGGAGAGTGAGAGAGAGAGAGAGAGAGAGAGAGAGAGAGAGAGAGAGACAGAGAGCTGTAGGATTTTCCAGCCTTGGAAGGGGGCAGAAACATGACATACATCCATGCAAAAGTTGTTCCCACAATTCACAGTGCTTCCTTAACGTAGAATCTCTCACGACAGAACGAACTTCCCTGCCCATCAGGTATATATACAATACATATCCTATTAATACACATATGCTATGCCTTTTTTCCTCACTTTGATTAAGTGGCAGCCTGCTTGTCTGCTTGCAACAGAGGGACTCTCTGCTATTCAGTCTGTTTTCTGTCTCTAGAAATGCAGGTGCTACTCGGGCTAGAGAATACCCCCATTCCTGCAGTCTACAAAGAGATATGAGAGGCATGGGAGAATTTCTAGGATGCCATACAAATGGGTATAGTTGGGGAAACCTGTTTACCTGGACTCAGTCAGTATTTAGCTCAACACAGAACCCGGGTGGTAGTGCAGTGGGTTAGGTGCATGTGGCTCGAAGTGCAAGGAAGGACTGGTATAAGAATCCCAGTTTGAGCCCCTGGCTCCCCACCTGCAGGGGGGTTCACTTCACTAGCGGTGAAGCAGGTGCTGCAGGTGTCTTCTTTGTCTCCCTCTCTACCTCCCCCATTCCCTCTCAATTTCTGGCTGTCTCTAGCCAATAAAGATAATAAAAAAAAACCTCTCAGAAGACTAGAAATGGACCTACTCTATGACCCAACAATTCCTTTCCTGGGGATCTGCCCTAAGGAAACAAACACACCCATCCAAAAAGATCTGTGTATACCCATGTTCATAACAGTACAATTTGTAATAGCCAAAACCTGGAAGCAGCCTAGGTGTCCAACAACAGATGAGTGGCTTAAAAAAGTTGTGGTCTATATGCACAATGGAATACCAATCAGCTATTAAAAATGATAAATTCATTCTTTTCACCTTATCTTGGATGAAGCTTGAAGGAATCACGTTAAGTTAGATAAGCTAAAAAGAGGGTGAGTATGGGATGATCCTGCTCATAGACAGAAGCTGAGAAATAAGAACACAAGTGGAAACAAAGCATAACTCAGACTGGATTTGGTATATTGCACCATAATAAAGGACTCTGGGGGACTAGGGGAAGGGGTGCCTTTCAGGTCCTGGTGCAATATGGTGAAGGAGGACCTAGGCTGGGGGTGAGACTTTTTGTAGAAAACTGAGAAACTTTGCACATGTCTCACCAACTATATTTACTGTAAACCATTAATCCCTCCCTAAAAAATTACTGGATCATAAGGTAGGTCTATTTCTAATATGCTGAATAGTCTCCAGACTGTTTTTTTCCTTCCTTCTTTCCTTCCTTCCTTCCTTCCTTCATTTATTTTTTAAAATTTATTTATTTATTAATGAGAAAAATAGGAGGAGAGAGAAAGAACCAGACATCACTCTGGTACATGTTCTGCCGGGGACTGAACTAGGGACCTCAAGCTTGAGAATCCAATGCTTTACCACTGTGCTACCTCCCGGACCACTCCAGACTGTTTTTCAAAGAGGATGAACCAATTACATCATGACCACCAGTGTAGAAGGGTTGCTTTTCCCCTACATATTCAGTACTTGTTTCCATCCTTTCTAATGTATGCTATATTCTCTTAGGTGTCATGTGGTATCTCACTGTTGTCTTTATTTGCATTTCTCATGTAATCAATAACTTTGAGCATTTTTTTCATATATCTGTTGGCCATATGGATATCTTCTTTGGTCAAGATCCTGTCCATGTACTCCTTCCACTTTTACTTTTTTTTTTAATTTTTAAATTTTTAAAATTTAAAAAAAATTTTATTTCTTTTTTTAAAAATTATTTTATTTATTCCCTTTTGTTTCCCATGCTGTTTTATTGTTGTAGTTATCATTGTTGTTGTCATTGATGTCGTTGTTGGATAGGACAGAGAGAAATGGAGAGAGGAGGGGAAGACAGAGAAGGGGAGAGAAAGATAGACACCTGCAGACCTGCTTCACTGCCTGTGAAGCGACTCCCCTGCAGGTGGGGAGCCGGGGGCTCGAACCAGGATCCTTACACTGGTCCTTGTGCTTTGCACCACATGTGCTTAACCCGCTGCGATACCTCCCAACTCCCCCCCTTTTTTTTTTAAACCAGAGCATTGATCCATTGATCAGCTCTAGCTTATAGTTGTGTGGGGGATTGAAGCTGGGAGAGCTCTTTATATATTTTGGTTATTAGCCCTCTGTCTGATGTATATTGTGCAAGATCTTCACCCATTCTGACTTTGTTTTGGTGATGGTTTCTTTTGTCACATAAGACCTATATTTTCTCCATGAAATTTCATGGTTTTTGGTCTGACATCTTTGATCCACTTAGCTTTTGTGTATGGTGATATGTGATGGTCCTGTTTAATTTTTCTGCATGTTTCAACCTAGTTTTCTCAGCACTGCTTATTGAAAAAACTCTGCTTTCTTCAGTTAGTATTCTCAGGAGTATAGTAAGTTGATCCACAGTAAGTGTCCAGACAATGGCTATCTCCCACAGCTGTGTTGAGTGTCTCAGCAGGCATCCCTTGCAGCAGTCCCTTTATCATAAATTAGCTGTCAATAGTTGTGAGGGTGGGCTCTGGGTTAAAGGGTCATATTGCTTAAGGCTTGGGAAAAGAACATGACAATGAGTAGAAATTCTATCTCTCCTCTTACTATGGGTAGAGAGTTGGTAGATAGGAAAAAAGGAATGTTAAAGCAGAAACTAAATCTCTAACAGTGAAAACTACTGAGACCAGTAGACTAAAGTTTGATTTCAGACTTTAACATATTTGAATGATCAATTGGTAGGGACTGTTGCAAGGGATCCCTGCTGAGAGACCCAACACAGTTGTGGGAGATAGCCATTGTCTGGATGCTTACTGTGGATCAATTTACTATACTCCTGAGAATACCAGCTCCATCAGGCTTAAGACAAGTATTGTCTCATGGAATTTACAGAGAAAGTCCTGACTAGGATGGGTGATTTGCTGTGTACCCCTTGGTGTAGAACTGGGGGAACAATTCATCTTATGCTATGATCCCAATGTCCTGCCCCAAGCTGAACCTATTGAAATGGACTATGTCTGGAATGGAATATGCACCACCGAAAGAAGGGAGAAGATGGGGGTTGTTATCTGACACATGTCTCTTCCGGTCTATCTCCCCACATCTTTTTTCATGTTCTCCTCCTCCTCCATGTCTTCCTCATTTTTTGTAGAGCTGGGATCTTGTGCATACACAATTTTACACTCCAGATAAACACACACACACACACACACGCACACGCACACGCACACGCACACGCACACGCACAGCTTCTGCCAGTGCTATAATAACTCCCATTTGGTGCTGGGGTTCAAGCCAGCCAGGGCACATGCCTTGTCCTTGAGCAATATCTCTGGTTTCATCTCTTCACACTTAGCAATGCTGCCTCTTCTTGCTAACATGTGCCATATACACAGTTGAAGTTCCTAAAACTGCATGCCACACTTATAGTCCTTATACAAGGACTATTAAATAGCTTTCCTTTTGACCATAGACTTCTGCTCGTCATGTGGTGTCCAGTCAAGGCTGGAAATACCTTTCTATAGTGGGCCTGCAATATGCTCAACAAAGGAGCAAAGCCAGAAGTTGATTATGTGGGCAGTTGCCTCCTCTGACTTGTTGAAATTGCTGTGGTGGGCATTTATCACTCCAGGGAGGGAACTGAAACAGTACATTAGGGCAGAACAACAAAGCAGAATGGCACACATTCAATATTACCAGCCCTGATTCAGAAACTTGGTCTGTGGAATGCACTATCATACTGGCATGAGCTTCTTGTTCCTGTCAATCACAGGCAGGAACTCCATAGACAGTATGTGAAACCAAAAACACCACCATCAGAGCAGTGGGTGACTACACTTGAATTTGAGATGGGTTCACAGAATTCATATTATGGTTAAAGACATTTGAGCATTCATGTGGTCCTATGTTGGAAACAGAAAATAACTGTAAATAGAACCAATACAGTTGTTCCAGGGAAATAGGATAGCTAGTTTTTGAACCGTGTAGTTCTTCTGTCACATTAAAGAATAGTGACTAGTTTGACACTGACTGGTAGTGCCCCCCAAGTATTTATTGAGTAGCTCTAAATGGCACTCAGTGTTTGTGTGGTGCAGTTTTATTACTTTGACTTTGACCTGCTGGCTAGGCTACCACACCCTGAGTTTTCCCTGGGCAAAGGGGAGAATCTGTTCAACGGGAGCAAAAGCTGTCAACCTCTCTCTCTCTAAGATCTGGTGTGAACATTCTAACTTCTACTAATCTCATCATTTGACTGCCATCTTTGCTTCTTCTATTGGTCTGGGGAATATTTATAACACAAAAAAGCTTCACCGAGAAAGCTTTAAATGATAGTTGACAGTGTTTGTTCTTATTGAACACCAAAGTAAACCTAGTGAAAAGAGTCATTCCAGAATAGGATGGCCTGGGACATTATTGCTTCTTTGCAAAGAAGCATCTGTGCTAATTTCCAAGCAACATATTGTGTGTTCATACCTGGTGAGTCTGCTAATAAATCTTTATTACATTGTTTGGGAGCACAAGTGAACCAACATCGATCAAGCAATGGACTAGTGGGAGTGGTTCAGATCACGGGACTCTTGTGGCAAAAGATTTGATTTCTTTTGGAAATCAGTATCTGTCTTTTTTAATCACTTCATTGTGGAAATACTGATTTACAAGTCTTATTGTGACAAAGGTGTCATGTCTTTCTAGGACAGGTGTCAGCATACCTTACCCACCACCAAATTGTCACCTCCCTTTTCCTGTAGAGCACTGGGCCCCCAACTCCCTTTGGAATAATTATGTTTTTAAATATTTAATTAATTAATTTGTTTATTTACTTATTTTGCATAGCATAGAGACAGAGAATTTGAGAGGAAAGGGGGAGATATAGAGAGGGAATAGGCATAGAGGTAGAGGTAGAGATAGGGAGATAATAAGGAGACAGATAGAAATACCTGAAGCACTTGTCTGATACTTGTGATGTTCCCCCTCTGCAGGTGGGTACTAGGGGCTTGCATTCTGGTCCTTGTGCACTGTAACATGTGTGCTCTAGAAGGTGCACCACCACCTGGTCCCTGGATGTTTTACTGGATGTTTACTTCTGCATTTGCCTACAGTGTTGCTGTGCAATTTGGCTGCAGTGTAGCCAGATACCTTCTCAAAGTGAACTGGCTTCTATGTGAGAGAAAACTCTTACTGTCTCCTCAAGGAATCTTGCAGAAAACTTGAGAATAAATGTAAATTCTTTTTTTTTTTTTCCTCCTTCAGGGTTATTGCTGGGCTCCGTGCCTGCACCATGAATCCACCGCTCCTGGAGGCCATTTTTTCCCCCCTTTTGTTGCCCTTGTTGTAGCTTCGTTGTGGTTATTATTATTGCCCTTGTTGATGCAATTCGTTGTTGGATAGGACAGAGAGAAATGGAGAGAGGAGGGGAAGACAGAGAAAGGGAGAGAAAGACACCTGCAGACCTGCTTCACCGCCTGTGAAGCGACTCCCCTGCAGGTGGGGAGCCGGGGGCTCAAACCGGGATCCTTACGCCGGTCCCTGCGCTTTGCGCCACATGCGCTTAACCCACTGCGCCACCGCCCGAGCCCCGTAAATTCTTTTTTAATTCACATAAAGTTAAATCAATCACATTAATGAAAATATCAAAAAAAATTGCATTAGTGTGTGGCAGCAGATATTTATTTGTTATGCTGCAAATAATACAGTATTTGGTGTTCCCATTATTGACAAACTATCCAATTGCATTGGATCTTAATTCATCAGGGTCATGAATGTAAATTTATGAGTTGGTCACAAGTGCAGTTGATAGATAGCAGATAATCTCACTCATAGATGAGATTTAAGAAATAAAGCAAGGAATAAATAAAGCAGGGTGACACTTCAATGCTCAGTGGACTGTGTTCTTCCAGAGAAGATCCAGGGCTTTGGTGTGGGAGCAGGAATTAAGGGGAGGGTTGGGGATCCACTGCCCTTTAGTGGAGGAGGACGATGAATATAATACCTGTCTTGGGAAAATGTAGAACTGTACCGCTGAGGCAACAGCCCTGTAAATTAACATTCCCTTTATAAACTGACAAGAAGTAAACACACTTTACTACTAATTTTTAAATTTTTAAAAAATCTTTATTTATTAGATAGACACAGCCAGAAACGGAGAGGGAAGGGGGGTGGCAGAGGGGGAGAGAGACAGAGAGACACCTGCAGCCCTGCTTCACCACTTGTGAAGCTTTCCCCCTGCAGGTGGGAACTGGGGGCTCGAACCTGGGTCCTTGAGCACTGTAGCATGTGCGCTCAACCAGGTGAGCCAACACCTCCCCCCCACCTTTCTTATAGCCAGAGTCACTTCAAGGATGAAGCCTTGAGAACCGTGAGTTACCAAGTCCAGTTAGTCTCAATATATGACTGAACACTTTTTGTGCCTCTGTATAAATTCTGAAGAATCCTGTGGTCTGGGGGCTGGGTGGTAGTGTGCCTGGCTCATTGCATACATTACCAGGTGCAAGGACTGAGTTCGAACTCCTGCTTCCCACCTGCAGCAGGGGGACTTGTTGTAGGGTTGCTGGTGTCTCTCTTTATCTCCCTTTCTACCTCTTCCTCCCCTCTCAACTTCTGTGTCCTATAAAAATGAAAAAAAATGGGGGGGGGCAATGGCAGCTGGATCAGTTGATTTGTAGTGCAGGCGTGAGCCCCAGCAATAATGCTGGTGGCAATTAAGAAAAATTGTAGTGGACTGGTTCAGAGATCTACTCCTCTTGTAACCACCCAAGATAAGCTTCACCTGTAAATTCCCTTGCTTCCTGTAACGAGCTAATCTGCTCCCTTTAGTTTCTCTAAACCTTAGAATTCTTTTTTTGAATGGATATTCACTAAATGTTTCTTTTTAAATATTTATTTATTTATTTATTTTTTCCCTTTTGTTGCCCTTGTTTTTTTTTTTTTTTTTGTAGTTATTATTGATGTCGTTGTTAGATAGGACAGAGAGAAATGGAGAGAGGAGGGGAAGACAGAGAGGGGGAGAGAAAGATAGACACATGCAGACCTGCTTCACTGCTTGTGAAGCGACCCCCCTGCAGGTGGGGAGCCGGGGGCTTGAACTGGGATCCTTACGCCGGTCCTTGTGCTTTGCACCACCTGTGCTTAACCCACTGTGCTACCATCCGACTCCCGGTATATGTTTCTTTTTAACTCAGAGGATTTTAAGGCAGAGAGGAGATGCAAATCTGGATGAGTTTATGATCTTGTTTTCTTTTGATGGTTTAGCAAAGAGATAACTCAGCAGTTTTGAGTTAGTTCAACAGTTCTATAATGGGCACTCTGCTCCCAAGACAAACTTCCCCTGTTTCTTTTAACAAGTCCTCATCTCTGGACAGAAGGCCCCATAGGAAAATAGTCCTATAGTTGGTCCCTTTGCCCGATCTGATGATAAAGATGTAGAATGGGTCAGAGTCCTAATCTATTGCAGTATTGGCCATATCTACACACTTTATCTGTTGCTTTACCTAATATATGACTTAATGGAAGGGCTAAGAATTTTCTGTACTCTGATAACCCAATATTTCTTCCTTCCTTCCTTCCTCCCTTCCTCCCTTCCTTCTTTTCCACTTGATCAATTAATTATATTTGCTATCTGTATTCCAGGTAATATGTTGTGGATGTATTATCTACTTATATGACAAGAGGATTTAGGTGTAATCTGAGATGAGGTGGCATGAGAAGATATTTTTCATTTCTTTATTTGGCTACAATTTTTTTGTTTCTTTTAAAAAAATTTTTCTTTTTTTGTTTTTATTTTGCCTCCAGGGTTATTGCTGGGACTCAGTGCCTGCAGTACAAACCCACTGCTCCTGGAGGCTATTTTTTCCCTTTTGTTACCCTTGTTTGTTTTTTTTTTTTTTTTTGGTATCTCAATCTCTCTCTCTTTTTTTTTTTTATCTTTTTTACTTCTTTATTGGGGAATTAATGTTTCACATTTGACAGTAAATAGAATAGTTTATACATGCATAGTATTTCCCAGTTTTCCATGTAACAATACAACCCCCACTAGGTCCTCTGTCATCCTTCTTGGATCTGTATTCTCCCACCCACCCACCCCAGAGTCTTTTACTTTGGTGCAATATGCCAATTCCAGTTCAGGTTCTACTTGTGTTTTCTTTTCTGATCTTGTTTTCAGCTTTTGCCTGAGAGTGAGATCATCCCATATTCATCCTACTGTTTCTGACTTCTTTCATTTAACATGAAATTTTCAAGGTCCATCCAAAATCGGTAAAGTCACTATTTTTTATAGCTGTGTAGTATTCCATTGTAAATATACACCACAACTTGCTCAGCCACTCATCTGTTGTTGGACACCTGGGTTGCTTCCAGGTTTTGGCTATTACAAATTGTGCTGCTAAGAACATATGAGTACACAGATCTTTTTGGATGGGTATGTTGGGTTCCTTAGGATATAACCCCAGGAGAGGAACTGAAGGATCATAGGGTAGGTCCATTTCTAGCCTTCTGAGAGTTCTCCAGACTGCTCTCCACAGTGGTTGGACCAATTGATATTCCCACCAGCAGTGCAGGAGTGTTACTTTGACCCCATACCCTCTTCAGCATTTGCTGCTGTTACCTTTTCTGATGTATGACATTCTCACAGGAGTGAAGTGGTATCTCATTGTCTTTATTTGCCTTTCTCTGACAATCAAAGACTTGGAGCATTTTTTCATGTGTTTCTCAGCCTTGGCCTTTTGGATCTCTTCTGTGGTGAATATTCTGTCCATGTCCTCTCCTCATTGTTGGATGGGGTTGTTTGTTTTCTTGTTGTTGAGTTTGGCAAGCTCTTTATATATTCTGGTTATTAGTCTCTGGTCTGATGTATGACATGTAAAGATCTTCTCCCATTCTGTGAGGGTGTCTCTAATTTTGGGTAGTGGTTTCTTTTGCTGTGAAGATGCTTTTTAATTTGATGTAGTCCCATAGGTTTATGCTTGCCTTAGTCTTCTTTGTAATTGGATTTGTTTCATTGAAGATGTCTTTAAAATTTATGCGGAAAAGAGTTCTGCCAATATTTTCCTCTAAGTATCTGATAGTTTCTGGTCTAACATCCAAGTCCTCAATCCACTTGGAATTTACTTTTGCTATTTGGTGAAATATAGTGGTTCAGTTTCAGTCTTCTGCATGTTTCAACACATTTTTTCCAACAGCATTTGTTGAAGAGACTGCTTTCCCCATTTAATAGTCTGGGCACCTTTGTCAAAGATTAGATGTCCATAGGTGTGGGGGCTTACTTCTGGGGTCTCAATTCTATTCCACTGGTCAGTGTGTCTATTCGTGTTTCAGTACCAAGCAGTTTTGGTGACAATGGCCCTTTAATATAATTTGAGATCTGGGAGTGTGGTGCCTCCAGTTCTGTTCTTTCTTCTCAAGATTGTTTTGACAATTCTAGGTCTTTTCTGCTTCCAGATAAACATTTGTAGCATTTGTTCTATTCTCCTAAAAAATGCGGTTGGGGTCTTGATGGGGATAGCATTAAATCTGTATATGGCTCTGGGTAGTATATTCATTTTGATGATGTTAATTCTTCCACCCCATGAACATGGAATATATTTCCAATTCTTGTGTCTTTTTAAATCTCCTTGAGTAGTGACTCATAATTTTCAGTATATAAGTCTTTCAATTCTTTCATTAGGTTTATTCCTAGATATTTTATTGTTTTTGTTGCTATAGTAAAAGGAATTGATTTCTGGATTTCAACTTCTTATAATTTAGTGTTTGCATAGAGGAATGCCACTGGCTTTTGAATGTTAATTTTGTAGCCTGACACCTTATTGTATTGACTGATGAGTTCCAAAAACTTCTTGCTGGATTCCTTAGGTTTTTCTATGTATATTATCATGTCATCTACAAATAGGGAGAGTTTGACTTCTTCTCTTCCAATCTGTATGCCTTTAATTCCTTGCTCCTGTCTGAGTGCTATGGTAAGAACTTCCAACACTGTGTTGAATAGTAATGGTGATAATGGACATGCCTGTCTAGTACCTTATCTGAGGGGAAATGCTTCCAGTTTATCACCATTGAGTATGATGTTGGCTGTAGGTTTGCTATATATAGACTCCACTATCTTGAGGAATTTTCCATGTATTCCCATTTTTTGTAGTGTTTTGATCACTACAAAAAGGATGTTGTATTTTGTCAAAGGTTTTCTCTGCATCTATTGATATGACCATGTGGTTTTTGGTCTTGCTTTTGTTCATGTGGTGGATCACGTTGATTGACTTACATATATTAAACCAACCTTGCATGCCTGGGATAAACCCCACTTGGTCATGATGAACAATCTTTTTAATATACTGCTATATCCAGTTTGCTAGAATTTTGTTCAATATTTTCGCATCTATGTTCATCAGAGATATTGGTCTGTAGTTTTCTTTTTTGGCTGTGTCACTGTCTGCTTTTGGTATCAGGGTGATGTTGGCTTCTAGAAGCTAGACAGGAGTATTCCAGTGTCTTCAATCTTCTGGAAGACTTTTAAAAGTAGAGGTATTAGTTCTTGTTTGAAGGTTTTTTAGAATTCATTTGTAAAACCATATGGTTCAGGACTTTTATTTTTGTGAAGATTTTTGATAACTGTTTTGATTTTGTTAGCTGTGATGGGCCTGTTCATGTTATCTACTTCCGCTTTATTTAGTTTTGGAAGTTGGTAGGTATCTAGAAATTGTCCATTTCTTCCAGGTTGTCTAGCTTTGTGGCATATAGTTGTTCATATAAGCCTCGCATGATATGTTGAATTTCTGCAGTGTCTGTTGTGATATCTCTTCTTTAATTCACTATCCGATTTATTTGGGTCTTCTCCCTTTTTTGTTTTGTGAGTCTGGCTAAAATTTTGTCGATTTTGTTTACTCTTTCGAAGAACCAACATTTACTTTCGTTGATCTTTTGTATGGTTTTCTTATTTTCAATATTATTGATTTCTGCCCTAACTTTAGTGATTTCTGTCCTTCTGGTTGCTTTAGGGTTCCTTTGTTCTTCTTCTTCTAGGTCTTTCTGATGTGCAATCAGGCTGTTTATTTGTGCTTTTTCTTGTTTCCTAATGTGTGTTTGTATGGCTATGAACTTCCCTCTCAGTGCTGCCTTAGTTGTGTCCCAAATATTTTGATAGCTTGTGTCTTCATTTTCATTAAACTCTCGAAACATTTTGTTTTCTTCTTTTATTTCCTCTTTGACCCAGTAGGTGTTAAGGAGTGTACTGTTGAGCTTCCACATTTTGGGTCTATTACTAATCTTTTATTGATTGTTAAGTGTTAGTTTAATTCCACTGTGGTCTGAGAAGATGCTTGGGATGATTTCAATGCTCTTGAATTTGCTGATGCTGTCTTTGTGGCCTAACATATGGCCTATCCTTGAGAATGACCCATGTGGACTTGAGTAAAATGTGTATTCCAGTTTCTTGGGATGAATGACTCTGAAATTGTCCAATAGTTCTAGTTTATCTATCTCTTCATTTAGCTCCCTTATGTCTTTATTGATTTTCTGCCTGGATGATCTGTCAAGTTGAGAGAGTAGGGTATTGAATTCCCCTACTATGATGGTGTTGCTGTTAATATATTGCTGTAGCTCATTCAGTAGTTTGATGTATTTAGATGGTTCCTCATTGGGTGCATAGATGTTAATAATTGTTAGGTCCTCTTGATTGACTGATCCTCTAAGTATTAAGTAGTGTCCATTCCTATATTTTTAAATCTTATCTATTTTAAAGTCTATTGTGTCAGATATGAGAATAGCTGTTCCTGCCCTTTTTTTGTGGGCCATTGGCCTGTGTGGTAGTTTTCCATCCTTTCACTTTGAGTCTGTGTTTGTCTTGTTGAGTTATGTGGGTTTCCTGTAGACAGCATATTGTTGGATTGTGTTTTCTGATCCACCTTCCTACTCTGTGTCTTTTAATAGGTGAATTCAGGCCATTGACTTTTATTGATATCAAAGATTGAAGATATTTTAATGCCATTCTTTATGAGTTTTAGAGTGTCCTGATATATGGCCTATTTATGGTGGTCTGACTGTTTATAGGAGACCTTTCAGAACTTCTCTAAGCTCAGGCTTGGTGATAGTTGATTCCTTCAACTGTTGCTTGTCTGAGAAGGTTTTGATGCCTCCATCTAGTCTGAATGACAGTCTAGCAGCATACAGTAGTCTTGGTTGAAAGCCTTTCTCATTAAATACTCGATAGATATCTTGCCATTTTCTTCTGGCCTGCAGTGTTTGTGTGGAGAAGTCTGCTGCTAATCCTATGGGTTTTCCTCTGTAGGTGACTCTTTGTTTTTCTCTTGCAGCCTTCAGGATCCTTTCTTTATCCTCATTCCTTTCCACTCTAAATATGATGTGTCTTGGTGTCTTTAAGTCTAGGTGAATTCTGTTTGGGACCCTTTGGGCTTCTTGAACCTTTATGTCTTTGATGTTGTCTAGACTAGAGAAGTTTTCAGCTATTATGGCCTGACGAATGCTTTCTTCCTCTCCCTCTTTCTTTCTCTGGTAAGCCAATAATGTGTATATTGTTTCCTTTGAAATCATCCCATAGGTCTCTGTTGTTGTTTTCAGTATCTCTTAATCTCTTTTTGAGATCTCTTATTTCTTTTTTAGTTGTCTCTAATTTGTCCTTGATCTTGCTAATTCTGTCTTCAGCCTCATTGATTCTATTCTCTCTCTCCTCTACTGTTTTCCATAGTTCATCTATTTTGTTACCCTGTTCTGATACTGTTTTAGCTTGTTCAGTTAGTTGTGTTCTTAGCTCAGCTATTTCAACTTTCAGTTCTCTAATAACCTTGAGATAATTAGTGTTTTCTTCCAGGGTCTCATTCATTGTTTCTGTATTCCTGATCACAATTCTTTCAAACTCTACTCACTCCTGTTATTATTTCTTTAACTAGCTTTTGGATGTTGATCTCATTATTTTGTGCTTCAACTTTTGGGGGGCTTTTGGCTAGACTCTTGTCCTGATTCATTTCTCCAATATTTCTTTTTGTTAGTTTAACCATTTTATATATTATGCTATGAGGTCCCTCTCTCAGTACTTTTCAAATTACTGATCACTCATGGCTGGATTGACTTGTGTCTAAGTAAGGTAATTAAAGGGTTCACAGTTGTGGAAGCTAACAGTTGTTTCAATATTATTTTAATCCCTGATTTGGAGCTCAGTGGCTTAAAAGCCTCTTTTGTTCTTTTTCTTCCCTGTAGGCTATGGGAGCCAGAGGGCTTTTAAACTATAAATAGGCTTCTTAGCTTAGTCACTGACTCCTGACCAAGAGATAAAGCAGGGTGCGGCAGAGATAATCCAGTGGTTATGCAAAGAGAATTTCACAACCCCATTGCTATGACACAGAGGTATAGGTCTTCTGAGTTTCCTGGTTTGTTCTCTGTCCCTTGTTGTCAGCACAGGGCCTCCCTGCTGCTGCTCCAGATTATGAGGGAAGTAACAATGGAGACTCAGAGTTGCACTTGGTGAGTCTCAGGGGAGTCCTCTCCTCCCTTCAGCTGTATCCTAGCTGCTGAAACAGACTGGAGGTGGTGTCTCAACTGATAAACTGCTAGACTGTTACCAGCTATTACCTAGGCTGTTACCTAGGCTCCTCTCTGTCCACCAGCCACACGTGTTTGCACTCACCAGTGATTTGGTGGGTTCCTGAAGTTGTTCTAGTCCTGTCTTGTTTTTGTCCCAGGTGGTCTCCTTTGGTATTCCAAATACCAAACCTTTCAATTCCACTTTTCCATTCAGTTTCCTTCTGATATCATTTCCCTTGTCTCAGCAGCTTCTTTGAGCACTTCTTTTAGATTACATTCAATTTCCCTTCTTCTGAGAACGTCTTCATCTCACTTGCCTTCCTGAGCAGCATTCTCACTGGACACAGAATCCTGTTAACAGTGCCCTTCTTGTAATGCTTGGGAAAATGTTGTGTGGCTTTCTCCTGGCCCCTAAGATTTCCAGGGGAGGCCCCCTAGACGCTTCCTCCACACCTCTCCCGGTCTCTGGTGGTGAGTGAAAGCCGCCCACGTGGAAACGCGCCCTTGTTGTTTATCGTTGTTGTTGTTATTGCTGTTGTTGTTGGCTAGGACAGAGAGAAATCGAGAGATGAGGGGATGACAGAACAGGTAAGAGAAAGGTAGACACCTGCAGACCTGCTTTGCTTGTGAAGTGACCTCCCTGCATGTGGGTAGCCAGAAGCTCAAACTGGGATCCTTACACTGACCCTTGCGCTTAGGGCCATCTGCACTTAGCCCCCTGAACTACCACCCAGCCCCTCATTTTTTTTCTTTCTATTCATGTTTACTGTGGACTGTAGAGCTTTGTCTGAGGTACTAATTTTCACACTGGAGTCTTCCTTCCATAGTTTGTATGGAAGACATTTATTGTGATTGCTTTGGAGAAAAAAGTAATGTCAGCAGCCCTACACAGAGTAGTCAGCAAATGTACATTGGTTATTTATTTTTGCCACCAGTGTTATTGCTAGGGCTTAGTGACTAGACAACAAATCCACCAGTGCTAGTGGCCATTTTTCCTCCCCTCCCCTCCTCTCTCCAATTGTCCCTCTTCCCTTTTCCCCTCCCCTTCTCCTCTCCTACTTTTCCCCCTTCCCCACCCTTCCCCTTTCCCTTCCTTTTGATAGAGATAGAAAGATATTGAGGAAAAGAAAGAAAGAAAGATATTGAGGGAAATAAAGAGATACCTATAGCAGTGTTTGTTGCCCATGTTGTTACCCTTGTTGTTATTATTATTATTGTTGTTGTCATTGTTGTTGTTGGATAGGACAGAGAGAAATCAAGAGAGATGGGGAGACAGAGAGAGGGAGAGAAAGACAGACACCTGGAAACCTGCTTCACTGCCTGTGAATCGACTCACCTGCATGTGGGGAGCTGGGGACTCGAACCAGGATCCTTACACTGGTCCTTGTGCTTTGCACCATGTGCACATAACCTGCTGAGCTACTGCCTGACCCCCTGTTTTAGGTATTTTCCTAGGGGCCTATGATTGTCATAGTTTTTGCTTGAGTTGATAGCTAACATATATTTGGACAAAAATATTGACAAGGAGAAGATGGTGTCAGAGTTGAGAAAAGGGCTAGAAAGTTGGATTAGGGCAGACAGTAGCTCCCAATCTTGAAGAAAATATGTGAATAAAATTAAGTGTTTGCTCCATCCACCTGACCCATAAATATATGGTATTTATATTTAACACAGGAACCTGTGTAACCTCTGAGTCCCTGTAGTCTGGGATGACAGTTGATGGTTATAGATGAGAACATTCAAGGCTGCACTCATTTCAGGATTAGTCTTCCTTGAGTGGCAGAATAGGAAGACCCAGTCTCCCTTCAGAGCATGGTGCAGTACTGATAATTGCTACTTTGTCCTGAGGGCAAGGTCCCGTAGAGGCCCACAAGAGGGCTTATGCTGAATGTTGCTGATGGAAGTGACCAGTGATGGTGGTATTAGAAGTCTAGGCCCATCATATTTGTGCATGAATCCAAGGATTCCCTAACTAGGGCCGCAGATGATAGGGTGGTAATAGCAGACATTGTGAAATACTATTCCTTAAATGTATTTCAGTTCCCATATGGCATTCAGGTTGAACATCTCATCAGGCTGAGGGTGATTCTAATGTTTATTTTCTGTACAATGTGCACTTTCAGTGCAAGCCATGAACTTAATCTGCTGCTCACATAAAAATTGTGATCTGTTCCAATTCTAGGGGAAAAACTGTCAGACTTATCAAGAAGCAGTCTATCTGTAGTCTCCATGGTGATTGAAGCTATTTTTAATGCCAATAGAGACCCCAGGCATTTTTTTTTTTTTTGCCTTATATAGTAACCTTTACAGCAGTCTCCTTGAGAGCCTGAACAGTCCCCATGGGCTGGCCTTTACTTAAGCTCCTGCAGTGTCTATCCCTTGCTTCTACTCCCAGCTTCATTAACTTAAAACTTGTAGATTTTAGAGGGGGTTTTTCAAGGGCAGATGTTATTTTAACTATATGTTTCTCTGTAAAGTCTATTTTGGATTGGGAGTTTTCTCTGTGCAGTTCTTTACATTAATGTAACTTCATTCTTACATTAAAAAATCTTGGTTTTGTAACTGCTCATTAATCCTTATGTAAACTTACTTCAGTAATTTCAAACAATTAAATAAAACTTAATAGAAAGCTATTGTTGATGTTTAAATTAGAGTAGATCTTGGTCTTTGTTTTCCCAATGCTCAGTTAAATGTATATTCTAATATATATTTTTTTATTTTTTGGTGTTATCTTTATTTACTTGTTGGATAGAGACAGCCAGAAATCCAGAGCGAAGGGGGCGGTAGAGAGGGAGAGAGACATAGAAACACTTTCAATACTGCTTTATCACTTGCAAAACTTTCCTCTGCAGGTGGGAACTGGGAATTTGAACCCAGGACCTTGCATATTGTAACAAGTGCACTCAACCAGGTGTGCCACCACCTAGCCCCCTAATACATTTTTTAGAACCTGAAATTCCAGGCTATATATTTAAGTAGGCAAATTTCTTAGAATGTCTTTTAACTATCTGGTGGTCTGTTTGCTTTGTTTACAAATGACTCCAAACTCAGTGACTTAAGACAACATACATTTTATTTTATGTCAGTATTTATTGACTGACTTGAACCTAATTGGTTGGTTCTATTACTTGTCTTACTTGGACTCTGCAGTTACAAACATCACATCAGTATTTCCATTCCACAGGCTAGTGTAAAATCTTGCCACACATGGCCAAATTGTGGATTCTATTTCCCTTTTTCCTAAACAGCATGGGCCATGGTGAGCTGCCCAACTAATAGAGTATAGCAGAAAAGCTGTTCAGTGTCTGTGAGGAGACTCTTGTGCCACTCTCTTAGGACATTTACATTTGGAGCTCAGATGCTATGCTCTAAAAAGGTCCAGGCCAGATGCAGCTTTTGTCCTAGCTGAGAATCTAGTATTTTGGCAGTTATGTAACTGAAGCAGCTTGAATATGAATTTTCCAAGCTTCAGCCAAGTTTACTCAAGCTCATACCATATGGAATATCATGTGCAGATATCCTGTTCTGCCCAATTTGAATATGGAAGAATAAAATGGGAATGTTAACTTACTATAAAGTCTGGATAAACCCATTGTCAACTGAAAATATTGTAAGTCAAAAATGCATTTAATATACCCAACATAACAAACACCAATGCTTAGACTAGCCTATCTTACATAGGCTCAGAACACCTACATACTACCCTACAGAAAGACAAAGTCTTCAACACAAAGTGTATTTTATAAGGACGTGTTGACAGATTCATGTAATTTATAGAATACTGAAAGTGCAAAATAGAATGGTTGTATGGGTTCTCACCCTTAATGTACAGCACACTGGAGAGTATTAGTTTACACTTGTGATCTTGTTGCTGACTGAGGGTGCTGTTGTCCAGTATCATGAGAGAGTATCATATTACATATTGCTAGCTGGGTAAAGACTGAAATAAAAAATTGAAGTGTAGTTTCTATTGAAAGTGTATTACTTTTACACCATCACTGAATTAAAACAAAAAGTAAGTCCAAACACTGTTAAGTCACGGACCATCTGTACATAGTATTTCTTTGAGCCATTAAGTTGTGGAATGGTTATGTTAAACAGTAGTTGCATGATTTGAATAAGATTTATACTTTTGAAAATGCCTTATTACTATTATTTTTTAAACTGCCACTGTGGTTATTGCTGGGACTTGGTGCCAGCACGATGACACCACCACTGCTTCCAGTAGTCATTTTTTCTATTTTTTTTTTGTGAGAGCCAGACAGTGAAGGGGCTAGAGAGGAAGAGATAGAGATATGTGCACCTCTGCTTACACAGATTCCCCCATGCAGGTGGATACTGGGGCCTTGAACCTGGGTCCTTGCATGTGGTAACACGTGCACTCTACCAGGTGCATCACCACCTGGCTCTTGAGTAGACTTTTCATTTATTTTATTTTAAAAAATTTAATTAATTAACTTATTGGATAGAGATAGAGAAAAGTTAGTAGGGAAGGGGGAGGTACGGAGGGAGAAGGAGATACCTGTAGCACTACTTCACTGCTTGTGAAGCTTTCCCCCTGCAGGTGGGGACAGGGAGCGTGAATCCGGGTCCTAGCTATGATAACATGTTTGCTCTATCTCGTGCACCACCACCCAGCCCTGAATAGACTTTTCAGTTCAGCTATAGTCAGGTGGTGTGTGCAGTGAGTTATATACTGTATCTCACTTCCAGAATGAGAGCCTGCATACCTTATGTGGCCACCCTAGGTTCCAAAATGGAGAGAGTAGAAACCGCTGTGTCTTATCAATATCCGAATTGACTATCTCAGAACAGAACTGTATCCAGATTTGATTGGTCAAAACAGTCATAGTCTCTGCTCAAATTCCAAGAAAAAGACACAAGCCCCACTTCTTCATGGGAGGAAGGAGAATAAGGCATATGCACAAAGGCATATGTTGGGTGCTTTTGGAAATTCACTATGAACCTATCCCTCATTAAAATGTTAAGTCTGGGAGCTCGGTGGTAGTGCAGGGGGTTAAGCGCTTATGGCGCAAAGAGCAAGGACCCGCATAACTATCCTGGTTGGAGCCCCTGGCTCCCCACCTGCAGGGGGGGCGCTTCCCAAGCGGTGAAGCAGGTCTACAGGTGTCTTTCTCTCCCCCTCTCTGTCATCCCCTCCTCTCTCAATTTCTCTCTGTCTTATCCAACATCAGCGACAACAATGACAACAACAACTACGATAAACAAGGGCAACAGAAGGGAAAAAAGGGCATCCAGGAGCAGTGGATTTGTAGTGCAGGCACCGAGCCCCAGTAATTCCCCTGGAGGCAAATAAAATAAAATAAAATAAAATAAAATAAAATAAAATAAAATAAAATATGTTAGGTCCATGAGGGAAGGCCCCACTTTAGCCTTTTATTCGTGTCTGGATCTTCAGCACCTATTGCTGTATCTGGCAGTGTTGTCTATCTGTGGAAATGTTCTTTTTTATTTTTTTTCCCCAAAAATGAGTGAATACATGGTATAAAAGTGAATGTGTGACTTTTATAAGAGACTATTTCCTTTGATCAGAAAACTCCACATTCTCCTCTTTCCCAGTGCTGACCAATTCCTACTCCTCATCAAAACTTAGTTTAAGTTCCATTTCCTTCAGAGCCTTAGGCAGAGTTAGTTTCTCTTCTTGGCTCCCTAAGTTTATGGCTCATGTCTCCTTGTTGTGTTGGGCATCTCTTGGTTTCCTTTTGGGAAGATCTCAAAGGGTAAAATCATATCTTAGTCATATCTTTGAATGACTTCCAGCATCTGGCAGATCATATGTTCAAAAATAGAGCCATGGCTTAGAACAGAGGAGCACTAAAAAAAAACAAAGAATGAATTACTACTAATTTCGGGCTCCACTATGCAATAGGGAAAGAAAATGTTTGAAGTACATTTTAAGGAAGTCTTTTGACTAAAATCCTGGAGAGATGGTGGTGAAGAGAGACCCTTTAGTCAAGTTTTTTTTTATTTTTTTATACCATTATGTTATCTTCCCAGAACAGGAATATTTAATCTTCTAGCCATCATCTGTAACCAGTGATAATAGTAGTCTTTATATTTATTAAAATTTGAGGTTGATGTGAAGTATAAATGAAATAAAATGTTCACAGTGTTTGGACCAATATCTGTAGCATAATGAATGTTCAGTAGATGGTAAGTAGTAATAATACATCCCCTAAACAACTTTTACCATTTATTGACTGACTACTCTGTACCAAAAACTGTACTCAGAGATAATATGGATGCTGAATGATGAGTGCTTGTTCACTAAAGTAATTTACATGGAGGAACAAAGGAATTATTCCTATCATGTCAATGAGGTTGTGGCACTTCAAGAACTTTTTCCAGGAAGTAGGTTTTTTTTTTTTTTTTTTGCACTTTCAGTGACTTAAATCTTCTCTATTATAGAAGGGAATAGTAGGTGAATAGGAGACTTGCAGAGTCTGCCTCATCTTAGTGAACAGGTGGAGAAGCTGGTACATGCTCTACTGTCACTTGGGAAAGCAGAAAATTCCACGTCTAAAATGGAATCTTTTTTTTTTTTTAATTTTTTATTTAAGAAAGGATTAGTGAACAAAAGCATAAGGTAGGAGGGGTACAACTCCACACAATTCCCAACACCCAATCCCCATAACCCACCCCCTCCCCTGATAGCTTTCCCATTCTCTATCCCTCTGGGAGCATGGACCCAGGGTCGTTGAGGGTTGCAGAAGGTAGAAGGTCTGGCTTCTGTAATTGCTTCCCCGCTGAACATGGGCGTTGACTGGTCGGTCCATACCCCCAGTCTGCCTCTCTCTTTCCCTAGTAGGGTGTGACTCTGGGGAAGCTGAGCTCCGGGACACATTGGTGGGGTCTTCAATCCAGGGAAGCCTAGCCAGCATCCTGGTGGCATCTGGAACCTGGTGATTGAAAAGAGAGTTAACCTATGAAGCCAAACAATTTGTTGAGCAATCATGGATCCCAAGCTTGGAATAGTGGAGAGCAAGTGTTAGGGAGGTACTCACTGTAAACTCTAGTGTAGTCCTGCTTTCAGGTATATATTTTGCAGTAGTTTATGGATACGTGTGCACATAAGCTCTCTCTCACAGAAACTGGTGTATATCTAGGTTATGGGACTTTGTTAGAAAGTGAACTACCTGAGATGAAATTAGAGTGTACTATTAAAGGAAAGGTCTCACCCGAGTAATGAAGCTGAAGGGTTGTCATTCCACACGTGAAGTCTCTGGACACAGTCTGAAGTGAAGCATGTTGAGGTGGCAATCGTTGCGTTGGTTAGGTTGTGATCGGCGGATGCAATATTATTTGGTTTGGATTGGGAGATGCATATGGGAAAGTGGGCCCTATCCAAGGGTTCCAGGACTGGGGG
Organism: Erinaceus europaeus; assembly: GCF_950295315.1. Classification (NCBI taxonomy): domain Eukaryota; kingdom Metazoa; phylum Chordata; class Mammalia; order Eulipotyphla; family Erinaceidae; genus Erinaceus; species Erinaceus europaeus. The sequence goes on along the minus strand of NC_080162.1, from coordinate 68,675,033 downwards.
AAGTAGGGGCTCTATAGTGGAGATGTGAGGTTCCTGCTGTCTTAGGGTTCAAAAAGACAATCGATAGTTAATGTTATCATCACATTATTTGGTAATTGGGTTAACTTTGAAAAGTCCTTTTGTTATGGTTTGCTGTACAGTATCCAGTATCTTGTATATAGCTGTGCTATTGGATGCTTCTAATCTACTTGGTCTAGGCTTTTGAGAGAGTCCGCATATCAAATACACAGCCTATATATTAAAAGGATTCAGTTTGTGTTTTGAGAAACTTTGAGACATACAATTGATTTTCCCCCTCTCATATTAATTAACTACTGATTTATATGTCTACATTTTGCTAGGAGTGTACATTAACACCATTCCCACCACCAAAGGACTGTGACCCATCCCTCCTGCCCAGTCCCACCCCCCACTGGCCCAGGAAGAGAATCCTGCGAAACTTCTATAAAGAACTATATGCCACCAAGCTAGAGAATCTGGAAGATATGGAACAATTCCTAGAAACCTATGTACTTCCAAAACTGAACCAAGAAGAACTACAAAATCTAAATGCACCAATCACAGACAAAGAAATTGAAACCGTTATTAAGAATCTCCCCAACAACAAAAGTCCGGGACCAGATGGCTTCACAAACGAATTCTACAAAACTTTCAGGAAACAGTTAATACCCATACTTCTTAAGCTATTCCATAAGATTGAAGAAATAGAATACTCCCTTCCACCTTTTATGAAGCCAACATCACTCTGATACCAAAAGCTGATAGGGACAGAACAAAATAGGAAATCTACAGACCAATATCTCTGATGAACATAGATGCCAAAATATTTAACAAGATCTTGGCCAACCAGATACAGCAACACATCAAAAAGATTGTTCATCATGACCAAGTGGGATTCATCCCAGGAATGCAAGGCTGGTTCAACATCCGTAAGTCAATCAATGTCATTCACCACCCAAAAACCACATGATTATCTCAATAGATGCAGAGAAAGCCTTTGACAAAATCCAACACCCATTCATGCTCAAAACTCTACAAAAATGGGAATAGATGGGAAATTCCTCAAGATAGTGGAGTCTATATATAGCAAACCTATAGCCAACATCATACTCAATGGACAGAAGCTGAAAGCATTCCCCCTCAGATCGGGGACTAGACAGGGCTGTCCACTGTCACCGTTACTCTTCAACATAGTATTGGTAGTTCTTGCCATAGCAATCAGGCAAGAGAAAGAAATCAAAGGAATACAGATTGGAAGGGAAGAAGTCAAGCTCTCACTATTTGCAGATGATATGATAGTATACATAGAAAGACCTAAAGAATCCAGTAGAAAATTACTGGAAGTTATTAGGTAAAATGGAATCTTTAGGCCTAAGATTTCTAGGTTTTGAGGGCTAGTTTTGTTTTGTTTTGTTTTTAAATAGAAATTCCTTTCCATCTAGCTATAGAGCTGATAAAAAGGCTGTTGTATTAAAATTAACTTTCTAGTTAGAGTTATTCAGTATAGAGAAATGACATAGACCTGGCTAAGTACAGTTGGCCTGAAAAAAATTGGGTATAATATAATTCGGGAGGTTTTTATTCAAGAATAAGAATCATGATTTTAGTGCATGAACAAGGACAACCTCAAGGTTAGGGGAGAAGAATTTTAAAGGCCTGGCTTCTGAAACTGCTTCCCTGCTGAACATGGGCATTGGCAGGTCGATCCATACTCCCGGTTTGTCCCTATCTTTCCCTAGTGTGGCAGGGCTCTGGAGAGGTGGGAATCTAGGGTACATTGGTGAGGTTCTCTCTCTGGGGAAGTCAGGTTGGCATCATGGTAGCATCTGCAACTCCACTATTTGTTTTACTCCTCTCCCTCACCACTTTTCTCCATCTCCTTAAAATTTTTTTTATTATTATATTTATTTTATTTATTGTATAGAGACAGCCAGAAATCAAGAGGGAATGGGGAGTTAGAGAGGGAGAGAGACAGAGAGACACTGCAGTATTGCTTCACCACTTGCAAAGTTTTCCCCATGCAGGTGGGGACTGGGGGCTCGAACCCAGGTCCTTGTGCACTGTAATGTGTGCGTTCAACCAGGTGTGCCACCACCTGGCCCCTCCTTTTTAAAAAACAAACAAACAAAAAAAACCTTGTCTAATGGAAACCTCTTTTGTATTCAGTTGGATTGTTGGTATGAAATGTTTCTAAGTCAGTTTGGACATATGATATCTTGGAGAATTTACTGTCACCTTATTCATAGTCCTTTATATTAGTAAATATTCTCTTTTGAACACACACATATGCTACTTTTTTTTTTTTTTACCAGAGCACTGCTCAGCTCTGGCTTATGGCAGTGTAGGGGATTGAACCTGGGACTTAAGAGCCTCAGGCATGAGAGTATCTTTGCATAACCTTTATGCTATACCCCCACCCCACATATGCTACTTTGTTTTTTTTTTTTGTTTTTTGCCTCCAGGGTTATTGCTGGGGCTCAGTGCCTGCACCACGAATCCACTGCTCCTGAAAGCCATTTTTTTTCTTTTGTTGCCCTTGTTGTTAATCTTTGTTGTTGTTACCATTATTGTTGTTATTGTTGTTGGATAGGACAGAGAGAAATGGAGAGAGAAGGGGAAAACAGAGGGGGAAGAGAAAGACACCTGCAGACCTACCTTCACCGCCTGTGAAACGACTCCCTTGCAAGTGGGTAGCCCGGGGCTCGTACCGGGATCCTTACGCCTTGCGCCGTGTGTGCTTTACCCGCTGTGCTACCGCCCGGACCCCCATAAACTACTTTCAAGGCTGGGTTTATAACACAGAAATGACAGTAGGTGCCTTGTTGAAATAGGATGGGTCATAATACAAGTGGCCTTTGGATACTGACTGATCTGGATGGAGATGTGTTGATTGATTACACAATAAGATATTTCAGCCAGAATTATGTAGTTAACAATAATATGTAAGTGAAGAACAATTACTTTCTGAGATCTGAAGGGCAATGTTTTACCCTTCAGGGGACACTTGGTTATGTTTGGAAACGTTTTTGGTTGTCATGACCTTGGCGGGGTAGAAATAGGGAGTTGAATACTTGGGATGCTGGAAACATTCTAAAATGCAGTTCCTCACAACAAAGAATTATCTGACCCCAAATGTTAATAGCACCAAGATTTAGAAACTATTCTAGGCTTACAAGTCTCATTGGTAATCACTCTAGATTTACATATACCTCTGATCTTCCTACCCCAGCCTTTACTGTATTGTAGTTTTTTAATTCCTTGAAGCCTGTGTCAAACACAAGTATAATGATATATATTGGACACTGAAGTATCTCTTCCTTCAGTCCATGGTTCTCTATGAACATTTGCTGAATGGATAAAGAGGTTCACTTTACCAGCTACGTGAGATATGTGCATCTTAAACTTTGTGAACTTTCTGCTGTCTTGTGTTATCTTTTGACAGCATTCTGTCTTTTACACTGGGAATTTAGGCTGACAATTGGCCAAATTATAAATTCTTTATTAAAATATTTATTTATTTACTTATTCCCTTTTGTTGCCCTTGTTGTTTTATTGTTGTAGTTATTATTGTCCTTGTTATTGGATAGGATAGAGAGAAATGAAGAGAGGAGGGGAAGACAGAGAAGGGGAGAGAAAGATAGACACACATGCAGACCTGCTTCACTGCCTGTGAAGCGGCTCCCCTGCAGGTGGGGAGTCAGCAGCTGGAACCAGGATCCTTAAGCCGGTCATTGCGCTTTGTGCCACTTGTGCTTAACCTGCTGCGCTACCACCCAACTCCCCAAATCATAAATTCTATAGAGATGTGGAAATATATGAATGAAATTACAGATACCAGAGGGAAGCAGTCAATTCCTACTTTTCAGCTTGTGTATCCAGATCACCAGACTCTGGGTAACTATGAATTTATGAGATTATGTGTTAAAATATTCTTATAAATGTATTTAAATGAATTAATTTTGAGTACATTTATTTTAAAACAAAATACTTAAAAAATTTCATGAATTAACTAATTTCCACAATGTTCCTGTAGCACATCTCTTATTAATGCTGTGTCTCCTAGCATTTAGGGTCTTCTGTATACCGAAGACTAGGTTTTTCTCTAAACTTTGGTGATATCAAGAGACTGTATAATTAATTGATGAGCTGTTCTAAAATTGTTGGCTCTTTCATAACCAGAGGTTCCATCCCTTTTGTAGTCTTGGCCAGATATTGTAAAGTGTAGCCTCTTGGTTATTTATAATGGACTTAGAAATTCTTGGATGAGATGTATTACATATGTGTGAACAATTAGAGGGCAGTTTTTAATAACAACAGGAATAATACTGCTTTGTACTGTTGAACTGTAGATCTTTTCTTCTAAAGGTTTAAAGCCTATTACAGACAGAATTTGATTGTTGCTTTATTGCAACAGAGCTTTCCTTCCTCTCCCTGTCCAGTTAGATTTTTTTCTTTATTAAAAATGACATGAATACTTTCTCATGTTATGACCTCTTTGATAAACAGCTCAGGATGTTATAAAAGTAAAGCAAGAGATGTCTCAAATAATTAGCAATGGAAGGCTTTCTGAGGCTCGGGTGTTAATGTTGCCAGAAAGCTCAGATATTTGTGGGTTGCTCAGTACGTTTTTGTAGATGTGTGTGAGGTTGAGTTTCAGCCATATGCCTGTAACAGCATCAGGAAACATTTTGTCATGCTACTTCCTTGGGTGATCTTTTATGACCAAAAGAAAAAAAAAAAGAAGTCATATTTCTGTCTTGGTGAAATTGAGCTCAAATTCTGAGTAGTTTAAGCAGTAATCAGCATATGCCCGAATCACAGCTGCGTGGAATGGTTTGTATTATATACCAATGGCAACTACTGCTTTAAATATGGAAATTAAATACTTTAGGCTCTGGCTGATTCAAATCTGTGGGTAAGAAATGTCTGATCATTCCCTAGATAAGTTTAAAAGTGTGTGGAGGTTTCTCTAGGGCTGCAAATCCTGTTCACATTTGTATGTATTTCTTTGGGGATGGTTCCTTGAGGTCTCTTGGCAGCTACCTTCTTTAATAAGGGAAGATTGGATTCATAGGAAGGCTGAAATATTCAAAAAGTCAAAACGTCTTCAGAAGATTACTAAAATGTGGTAGATCAAGAGACCAAAGCCCACAGTTCCAAGCCTCAAATGATGAGCATCAAACAATTCTTGGCTTCCTACCCTCAGCGCATGAGGCATTCACATTCACCGAGAATCGATTTGTAATTTGGAAGCTTCTTATGTTACTGATATTCTCAGATCCTGCACCAAATTTCTCATCCACTCTCTTAATCATAAGTAACTATATATAGTATTATGGTTGCAGTCTTGCTGCATCTATTATCAATCATTCATTTTGGCTGTGTTTCTTAGAGCCTCTGTAACCGTGAAGCAAGACTCTAATGCATATAAGATGACCAGATGGAACTCACCTTGTAAGCTACATAATCTCCTTAAGGTGGCCTGATTACTGTATGTTGCAGTAAAATTTTGTTATGGAGTATCAGTCTGGGAGGTGGTGCAGTGGATAGAGCATTGGGCCTGCAAGCATGGTGTCCCATGTTTGATCGTGACACCCACTGTGCCACAGCGGTGCTCTAGATGCCTCTCACTTTCTCTTTCTCTATTGTTAAAGGCTAAAATTGACATATCTCAGAAATTATTTTCTGTTTCCTTGCTAGACCACATGGTATTTGCTATACCATCTCACTCCTTTCTTTGATTCTCATGGTGCTGCGAATGTTCTGTGGCTGCAGTGTGAAGTTGCACTCCCTTTTGTCCCCTGTGGTAATTTTAGCACAACTTAAAGACAAAACATATGTTAACCTCTTTCTGAAACTATCCTACCTGGTAGTGGTATCTTCATTCTTTCCTTTGCCTTTGTCTTGTACATAAAGGTGACTTTATTTATTTATTTATTTATTTATTATCTTTTCTATTTTTGCCTCCAGGGTTATTGCTGCGTCTTGGTACTTGCACCATGAATCCATTGCTTCCGGTGGCCATTTGTTCCATTTTATTGGATAAGACAGAGAGAAATTGAAAGAGGAGGGGAAGATGGCGGGGGGCAGGGGAAGAGAAACACCTGCAGACCTACTTCACCACTTGTGAAGCAACCCTCCTGCAGGTGAGGATCTGGGGGCTTGAACCCAGATGCTTATACTTAGTACTATGTGTGCTTATACAGGTGCGCTACTGCCTGACCCCCGTGACTTTATTTATTTATAATTTTTTAATTTGTTATTAATCATTTGTTACAAGATTGAAAGATTACAATGTATAGTTCCACTCCACGCCCACCACCAGAGTTCTGTATACCCCCTCCCACCTCACAAAGATCACCATCATAGTTCTCATAAGTCTTACAGTTAGTTTGCTTCTGTTTTGTTTGGATTTTTTTTTTTTGGCAAGTTCATGTAAATCAGATCTCTAGAGTCCATCCACATATGAGTGAAGCTGTCTGGTAGTAGTCTTTCTTCTCTTTACTTATTTTGCTAAGCATGAGCACTTCCAGTTCTATCCATTTTGTCCCAAAGGACACAAAATCATCTTTTTTGATTGCAGTGTAGTAGTCTATGGAATATATATCCTGTAACTTCATTAGCTAGACATGTGACTGTTTCTACTCTTTGGCTATTATGAATAATGCAGCTATGAATATAGCGGTGCATATGTCCCTTCTAACTAGTGCTTGAGTGTCCACTGGATAAATACCAAAGAGTGGTATTGTTGGGTCATAAGGTAGTTCCATTTTTATTTGTTTAAAGACTTTCCATAGTGTTGTTAAAATTTTCAGAGGCTCTGGCCGGGCTTGCTTCACGGGCGGGTAACAGAGACGACCAGACACACGGCTGGGCAGGGAAGCTGTATTTCTTTATTCAGGAACAACGATTCACAAACTAAGACAAACTAATCACCAAACAGAACTCTGCTGTCTCTTTGCGGCGGCGCAAGCACTCTTTCTTTTACTCTGGAACTCAGGAACCCTCTCCCTTACTCTTGAACTCAGAAACTCTCGCACCCTCGCACTCTCGAACTCTGGAACTCAGGAACCCTGTCACTCGGGGAACTCAGGAACTCTCCGACTCCGGAACCCTCTCCCAGGGTCCCTTGGGGCGGGGCCAAGCAGGCCCGCGAAATTAACAGGACTCATCCAATTCTCTTGGAGGGGGAGGGCTAGAACAAGCCAATGTAAAGCATACGACAATTCCCCCTTTTCTTTTTAACTAAATGACTATAGTATCAAGGGTGTGGGGTGAACAGAAACATATATAACAAAAACCAGCATGTTGCCAAGGGAAGGCCTGAGGGGGCCATATCTGAAAAAAAAACATTTCTTGTCTCTGGGGGGCTACTTGCCTCGACCGGGCAATTGCATGGGGGCGGGGAACGGCCTAGGGTCCCAAAGGCAGCTGGCTGCAACTTACTTACTATGAAGCAAAACTTGTTATTAGCATATCTACTGCACGATCTAACATTTCTAATAGAGAAGGAATTTGAGACTTTTACATATCAACAACGTCTTTTAACCTTTTGTTACACCCATTCAAGATGGAGACACACCCTAGGTGTGGGCCGGAGAGGAAACCTCAGGCATGAGAATAATTAGCATAGCCATTGTGCGATCTACCATTTCTAATAGAGAAGGTAGTGTTTTACATATCAACAAGTCTATTTAACCTTTTGTTTAGACCAACTTAGTTGAAATATATTGATTGTTAACTAATTTTTACCTCAGACTTTAAATGTAAGTTAATTTTTATCTTTATGAGAATTACGTTGAAAACCTTTTTCGTTTATCTTTGACTAGTAAGAATTTAGCCTTAAAGCTACTGTTTACCAAACTTTAAACATACACATAAACATAGTCATTAATACACGAGGAGAGAAACCTTTGTTATGAAGACATGTCATTTTAAACACGAATTTAAGTCTGTACTGTCTTAGTTGTTGGGGGGGGGGGGGTTCACCATCCGGAGGTGGCTTCCCGCGCAGCTCCATTCCCGAGCAGCTCCACTTCTAGGAATTGCAGGTTGCGATCTCTGCACAAGTCTCTGCGTACTCCAGCTTGTCTGTCTTCAGACCGGACCGGCGGCTGGAGATCTCGTGTGCCCAGTTTTGGCAGGGAGCCCGGGAGTCCGGGAGGCCCGGGATGGTTCCAGAATTCATAGAAAGAGGGCAGGCAGGCCATCTTTGTAGAAGGCGTGAGCCTAGGTGCCCAGGGGTGGCGGCCATGATAGAACGCCGCGGCCCTGCCCCATGGCCCTGCCATGTCTGCTGCCCTGTTCGCAGTGGCCGAGCAGTGTGGAGGGATCACGCGTCCAGTGCCCTGCGCCACGCGGTGGAGAGCCGGCTCCTGTGGGCTGGCCTCAGGCTCTTGCATGTTGGCCTCGGGCTCCAGCATGTTGGCCTCAGGCTCCAGCATGTTGGCATCGGGCTCCAGCATGTTGGCCTCAGGCTCCAGCATGTTGGCATCGGGCTCCAGCATGTTGGCATCGGGCTCTAGCGTGCTGGCATCGGGCTCTTGCATGGTGGCGTAGGCCTCCTGTGGGCTGCGGGGCTGCGGGGCTGCGGGCGCAGTGCGCGGGGTTGTTTGGACGCAGCCGGCTGGCTGGCTGTTTGACCAGGTGGAAACAGCAGCTCTGCGCCTCGCCTCCCGCCCGCTGGCTATTCCCGCTGGCTGTTCTGAGTTCGCCCGAGCGAGTGGAAACCACAGAGTGGTCCAGAGATAAATGTTCCAGAAACAGCAAAACAGTCTAGTGAAGAAAGAGCAGAGGCCTTTGGAGATCTCTTCACAAGCAGAAGAGAAGGCCATAGTGCATAGGTAGCCAAATTGTCTTTACTTATCTGAGAGATGCGCAGGTCAGGTCCACGTGGGCGCCATTTGTTGTTAAAATTTTCAGAGGCTCTGGCCGGGCTTGCTTCACGGGCGGGTAACAGAGACGACCAGACACACGGCTGGGCAGGGAAGCTGTATTTCTTTATTCAGGAACAACGATTCACAAACTAAGACAAACTAATCACCAAACAGAACTCTGCTGTCTCTTTGCGGCGGCGCAAGCACTCTTTCTTTTACTCTGGAACTCAGGAACCCTCTCCCTTACTCTTGAACTCAGAAACTCTCGCACCCTGGTTCCCTGACCGGGAATCGAACCCGGGCCGCGGCGGTGAGAGCGCCGAATCCTAACCACTAGACCACCAGTGGTAAAATATACATTTTACACAATTTTGAAGCAGCTTATTTCCCTTCACGCTGCTGGTTTTTCATAGACTAATCCTGAGTAATTCATAGACTTTACAGACTGTTGCCTTGAGGACTATACAATGCCAAATAGCCCCTCTGTTTGGTGGGTCATGCCTCCTGCTGCCCCCTCATTATGTACCCTTGCCCTTTTCCCCACTCAAGCAGGGAATGTTCCTTTACACACCAATCCTTCCCTTCACACCCCACTGACTTTTACTTCTCCCCTTCGTGTCCCTTCCTATTTTGTTATGTCATTTAGGCTTATGTCCAAAAGGTTTCTGCCCCATGATAGTCTTTTATAGACTTTGTACATCTTATGCAATTACTAGATAGAAAGATAGAAAAGATGTAGAGATACTGTGAAGAGATGGTTGAGCAGGCTGCGCTTAAACCTATGAGATGAGTCTCTCCAGGTAAGTCTCTCTCTCTGAAGAGGGGTTGAGCACAGGAGGACATTTAAATCTCACAAGGTTGGCAGCCATTTAAGCCTTCCCTCCTCCACAGAAAGTCCTACATCTTCCCACCTGAGCATGGCATTCCTCTAAAACATTTAAGCATGCTCCATTTTTCTTTACTGTGTCCATTTAGATATAAAGGGATAGGAGGAGATGTTGCTGAGGACTTATTCTGATGCAGTCTCCGCCCCCAGGTTTTTCTATGCCCCGCTAAATCCTAGAGTGCCCCCTTTCAACCAATCCTGGCTCCGCCCCCAGGTTTTCCTATGCCTCGCTAAATCCTAGAGTGCCCCCTTTCAACCAATCCTGGCCCTACACGTCACCCCTGGTTGTCGCCCAATAAAAAGCCCCCTCACCCCTCCCCTCGCTCTCTCTGGGCTCTCGGCTCTCCCTCTCTGAGGTCTCGCTCCCTGCTCTCCCCCCGTGGTCGGCCATTGCTGGCTGGCTCCACGTGGTCTGAACCAAACCTCCCCCCCCATCCTATAATAAAGATCTGTGTACCCCTTTGCTCTGGACGTCCGCTCTCTTCTCCGCGGTGCAGCCCGACACCAGACCACCTCAACAACACATAGAGTCTTCCAGAAGGGCTGCACCAGCAATGTAACAGAGTTCTCTCTTCTCTACAATCTCTGCAACACCTGTCATTTCCTGGTTTGTTGATGGCAGCCATTCTCTCAGGTGTGAAATGGTATCTCAGCGTTATTTTAATTTGTATTTCTCTAATGATAAGTGAAGCATTTCTTTTTTTATTTAAAAAATTTATTTATAAAATAAAAAGTACAAAATATCAACAAGACCATAGGATAAGAAGGGTATAATTCCACACAGTTCCCACCACTAGAGCTCTGTATCCCATCCCCTTCCTTGAAAGCTTACCTATTCTTTATTTCTCTGGGAGCAGGACCCAAGATCATTATGGGGTGCAGACAGGGGAAGGTCTAGCTTCTATAATTACTTATCCACTGAACATGGGCATTGGAAGGTCAATCCATACTCCCAGCCTATTTCTGTCTTTCTGTAGTGGAGCTTTGGAGAAGTTGGGTTCCAGGACACATTGGTGAGGTTGTCTTTTTGTGGAAGTCAGGTTGCAGTCATGGTAGTATCTGCAACTTGGTGACTGAAAAAGCATTAGGATAAAAAGCAGAACAAATTGTTTAATAATCAGGAACCCAAAGGCAAGAATATAATAGATGAGATTTGAGGTTTCCATTTTGGAAAAAGCTAGTAGGTCTATTTTAGGTGTATTTTAAGGGGCCTATGACTTTAGTAATTTTTGTCTGCTCCCAACAGCTAACATGCAGGTGGACCAAAGGCATTATCTGGAGAGATGGTGTCAGAGTTGGAAATAGAACTAGAAAGGTGGATCAAAGAAGAGAGTAGCTCCCACATCTGGGTAAAGTATATGCGTATTTTTTTTGTTTATTTAAGAAAGGAGACATTAACAAAATCATAGGATGGGGGGGCTACAACTCCACACAATTCCCATCACCCAATCTCCATATCGCATCCCCTCTCTTATAGCTTTCCCATTCTCTATCTCTCTGGGAGCATGGACCCAGGGTCATTGTGGGTTGCAGAAGGTGGAAGGTCTGGCTTCTGTAATTGCTTGCCCGCTGGTATATGCATGCTGTTAACTGTAAACTCCACATCGGTTTGATCTGGGGCCTATATTCAGTGCAGGAGCCTGTGTAATCTCTGCATCCCTGTAACTTCATTAGCCAGACATGTGACTGTTTCCACTCTTTGGCTCTTATGAATAATGCAGTTATGAATATAGCGGTGCATATGTCCCTTCTAACTAGAGTTCGTATTCTGTGGTCATAGCTAGGAACATTATAGGCTGTACCTATTGCAGAACCCATTTTTTTCTAGTGGTAGAGTTTTTTGGTCCAACCTGAAGTGGAACATTTTTTCATGTGTCTGTGGACCATGTGAATCTCTTCTTTATGAAGCTGTCTGTTTAGTTCTTTGGTCCACTGTCTGGGAAGTCCAAATCATTATTTCCATGAGAGTCTGAGCGGGTTGACACTGAGTTCCCTCCCTCCTAAGGGGGAGAGATGTTAGGTCCCTCCTGACCTCATGTGCTTATAATGGATGTGCTTTTCCGGACGGGGCACCTTCCTATACATGCTCTCCCATTCCCTTTGAAAAGACCATAAATTACTATCTATGGCCAGCCTGTAACCCGCTGCAAATATCCTGGCTTTAACTGCCCCCTTCACACACACACACACACACACACACACACACACACACACACACACCCTACCTAGAGAGATGCTTGTAGTCCACCCTTAGAGAAAAAGGCCTACCTAGGCATTGTGAGCTCATGACTGAATCCTGTATGATAATTTCCCAGCTAAGATCAATTACCTGACAGGTCAAGATTTAACTCTGCATTGTGTGTATGACTAAATGATTACCTCAACCTTCTCTCTGAACCTTGGGTATATCTATCTGTTTGTGTCACTCAATAAACAAGTTGTCCACAAGGATTCTCCCGGAGCTGGTTGTGTGTACTTCCTTCCTCTCCGTGCATGCCATCCTCATCACCAGGGCCCCCCTAGGGTCCCTAGGGGATACCCCGGTTTCTTCTGCCAGTGGCCAGGGAGCTGGAGAACCCGGGATGACCCGCAGTCCACTTTTTAATTTAATTTAATTTTAATGATTTTATTTATTTATCCATGAGACAGGTAGGAGGAGAGAGAGAAAGAACCAGATGTCACTCTGGTACATGTGCTGCTGGGGATTGATCTCAGAACTCATGCTTGAGAGTCCAATGCTTTGTCCACTGCACTACCTCCCGGACCACCTTTGTTCCACTTCTTTATTGTTTCTTTTCTTTGGTAGATCTGTATCAATTATGTACAGATGTTTGATATCAGTCCCTTCTCTGATGTATGATATGCAAATAGCTTCTCTTATATGCTGGTTATTCTTGTGTAGTTTGCTTTTGAGGACTAGAAGCTTTTTAGTTTCATGCAATCTTTTATTTGCTTTTGTTTTCATTTCCTATGCCCAGGGTGCTGAGTCTCCAAATGCATCTTTGATGTGAAGGTTCTGCAAAGTTTCACCATTTTCTTCTATAAATTTTAGAGTTCTTGGTCTACTGTTGAGATCTTTAATCCATTTTGATTTGAAATTCATGTCTGGTGTGAGGTGGTGGACTAGTTTCACTTTTCTACATGTGGCTGTCCAATTTCCCTAGCACCATCTGTTGAAGAGACCATCTTTACCACATTGATTGGTTTTGGACCCTTTGTCACATATTCGATGATTGTATATGTGTGGGCTCATTTCTGGGCTTTCAGTTCTGCTCCATTGATCCAAGTGTCCATTTCTTATTCCAGTACTATGCTAATTTGATTACTATCACTTTGAAGTATAAACTGATGTTGGGGAGTGTGATGCCTCCACATCTTTCTTTCTTTCTTTTTTTTTTTCTTCTCAGTAGTGCTTTGGCAATTCATGGCAATTTGTGGTTCCACACAAATTTTTGGATAGGTTGTTTAATTTGCTTGAAAAATGCCATTGTAACTTTGATATAGATTGCATTGAAATTGTAGATTGCTTTTGGTATAATGGTCATTTTAATAATGTTTATTCTTTCAGTCCAAGAACAAGGAATATTATTTTACTTGTGTGTGTCACAAGGGTGATTTTGACCCTCTTTACTGGTGTGGATATATCAATTTTAGTCTTTACCATTCAACTGAGAGTTCCTGGAGAGCAGCAACCATAGATGATTCTCAATCTCTGGCTCAAGACCAGGCATAAAATAAATTCTTGATTCCTACAAGGACAAATTGGCACTTAGTTTGTCCTTTGGAGGGTTGCTCTGGAAAACTACACTGGGATTGAGGGTTGGAAAGAGGTTCTCTATTTTGCTATCACGTAAGAGTAGCTAAACAAAGAGAGACAAGTAAGTGGTGATATGGAGGCAGTAATGTTGTCATGAGTGGCTTTGAAGGGGAATAGAGGATTGAATCAGAAGAAAAAGGGGGAAATTACGTAAGTGTAGACAGATAGTTGTAGAGATGGTGGTTATCCCCTGTCTACAACCTTAGGGGAACTGTGGTAGATTGCAGTGGGGAGACTGAAGATTCAGAGCTCTGGTGCTGGGAATGGTGTGGATTTAAACCCCTGTTGACATGTAATTTCTTGAAATAATAAATAAATAAATAAATAAATAAATAAATAAATAAATAGACACTTTCCAATGCCTGGATCTGCAATGGTGAGAACAAGAACTAGTAAAGTTGTTTTGACATCTTGTATCTAATAGTTTTTTTTTTCTTTTTTTTCACAAGGTTTACAGGAAAGGTTATGGTTTATATCAATGCTCACTGGCAAAGGTACTCTTTCTCTAAGGCATGCAGGATGTATAGACTTGTGCAATATCTTCTCATTTTTTTGTGTGTGAATTTATTGGTTTTTGTTTTTGCTGTGTTTTCACCAGGAGATGAAGCCCAAGCAAAGCAACACAGAACGATACTGCCATGAAAAGGATTTTAAGGATTTCCAGGAATTACATGCTGATCAAAGCATGAAATAGTGGGAGAAACCAATATAGTCCTCAGATATGAGAAAACTAATAAAATAAACTGATCATGGGGAGAAAAAGAAGAAAAAGATAAATGTGATTAATACAATCACTAGTTATTTACATTTGAATAGTGTTACTATGGTATTTCATTGTTAGACTTGCTTATTCTACTATGTTAAATTTCTTCTTAAAAAGAGATTAATTTTTTATAAAAAGGAAATATTGACAAAACAATACGATAAGAGGGGTACAACTCCACACAATTTCCACCACCAGAACTTCGCATCCCACCCCCCTCCCTTGATAGCTTTCCTATTCTTTATTCCTCTGGGAGTATGGACCCAGGGTCATTATGGGGTGCAGAAGCTTCTGTAATTGCTTCCCTGCTGAACACGGGTGTTGACAGGTCGATCCATACTCCCCGCCTGTCTCTCCCTAGTGGGGCAAGGCTCTGGGGAATCAGGGCTCCAAGACACATTGGTGGGGTTGTCTGTCCAGGGAAGTCTGGTTGACATCATGGTAGCATCTGGAACCTGGTGGCTGAAAAGAGTTAACATACAGAGCCAATCAAATTATTGACTAATCATGAACCTAAAGGCTAGAATAGTACAGATGAAGAATTGGGGGGGGGGGTCTCTGTTTTGTAGTTAGCTAGTAGGTCCATTTTAGTTATATTCCAAAGGGCCCATGATTATACTAGTTTTTTTTCCCCGTGAGCCTGAAATCTGATATGCAGGTGGATCCAAGTTAGTTATTATCTGGGTGATGATGCCATGGCTGGAAAAAGGGCTAGAAAGCTGGATCAGGGAAGAGAGTAGCTCCCAAATATGGGAAAGGTGTATGAATATTGTTGACTGTAAACCCCATCGATTTGATCTGATCCAGGGCCCATATTCAGATTAGGAGCCTATGTGACCTCTTCATCCCTGTAGATAAGAGCTCACATTCTGTGGTCATGTGTAGGAATGTTCCAAGCTGCCTCAATTTCAGGACCCATTTTCCTCAGGTATAGCATAGAGTATGCTGTCCAGCCTCCCTTCAGAGGATGGAATGTTCTATGGGGTCAAGGTCCTATAAGGGACAAAGGGGTATATTTTGCTCCTGATAGAGATGACTAGTAACATTGAGGAGAGGGCTTTATTCGAGGTCTGTCTGTTTGGGAATCTCAGGACTCCGCGACTAGGTCCCCAGCTGATGTGGTAGCCTGATAGTGAATAAAGAGTCATTGTTAAGGTGTGCCAGTCTCTTGCCCTTATTCAGCTTTTGCAATCCTTGCTTTGATAAGGTTAGCTTTGAAGTGAATGAGGGAAGTATAATAGGAAGTAGGTGAGGAGGGTATCTAAGTCTAGGTAGAGACTATTTCATTATGAACTTTATACTGACTCACTGCAGACTATTGTGTACTTTAGCTTTCAGGTATGTATTTTGCCCTAATTTATATGGATACATGTGAACATATGCCCTATCTTATGGGACCTGTTCTATATCTAGGTTTTGGGACTTTGTTAGGAAAAGCTCAAATAAATGATCCTGCTGCCTGCCCTAAGGACTTAGAGGAAGAGGAACAAAGGAATCCTAAAGCAACCAGAAGGATGGAAATCACTAAAATTAGAGCAGAAATAAACAACATCGAAAATAAGAAAAACATACAAAAAAATCAATGAAACCAAATGTTGGTTCTTTGAAAAATTAAACAAGATTGACAAACCCCGAACCAGACTCATGAAAAAAAATATGGAGAAGACTCAAATAAATAGAATTGTAAATGATAGAGGACATATCACAACTGACACCACAGAAATCCAGAAAACCATGGAAAACTTCTACGAAGAACTATACACCACCAAATTAGGGAATCTGGAAGAAATGGAAGAATTCCTAGAAACATATGCCCTTCCAAAACTGAACCAAGAAGAACTACAAAACCTAAATGCACCAATCACAGACAAAGAAATTGAAACAGTTAAGAATCTTTCCAACAACGAAAGTCCTGGACCAGATGGCTTTACAAATGAATTCCACAAAACCTTCAGGAAACAGTTAATACCTATACTTCTAAAGCTCTTCCACAAGATGGAAGAAACAGAAACACTCCCTCCCACCTCCTATGAAGCCAACATCACCCTGATACCAAAAGCAGATAGGGACAGAACAAAAAAGGAAAACTACAGACCAATATCTCTGATGAACATAGATGCCAAAATATTGAACAAGATCCTGGCCAACCAGATATAGCAGTATATCAAAAAGATTATTCATGATGAGATTTTTTTAAAAAAAAATTTCTGATAGAAACAGAAGTTGAGAGGGATGGAGGGAGATGGAGAGGGAGAAAGGGAAAGAGAGATGCCTGCAGTACTGTTTAATCACTCATGAACTTCTTCCACCCCCTGCTTCTGAAGGTGAGGAATAGGGATTTAAACACAGGCCCTTGTTCACTCTAATATGCATACTCTACTGGGTATGCCAGTGCCTGGCCCATGTTGTGCTTAATATCTTTTGAAAGAATATACCACTAAGCTCTTGCTGAACATATAAATTTGCAGCAAGCTCTAATTCTCAGGATTTTATTTTGCTCTATCTCCAGATTTGCTCTATGAAGACCCAGAGTTACTAAAGTAAAGTAGATGAAAAATTATGTTGTAAAATGAAGTAATGCTTAGTTCTGTCTGCCTAATTTTGGCTTATGAAGTATCTGGGCCTCTGTTGGTTGGTTGCATCTCTATGGGGGAACATTATATAAATTAGCCAAAATGTCTAGCTTGGTTTCTTCTAAGTGAAGACACATAAGGAGGAGCCTATTTTCCTGGTGCTTTGGCTCTCTTCCCTTTGGAAACGTCTTCATTTTGGAAGCCAGATTCCTATCTACTGTCCCAGGGGAAGGGTAGGGCAAGCCAATGTCACCATATTTTATTACGTGTGCAAGAACAGGGAGTTGATTCTAGTCTCTAAAACTGCTCTCTAGGACTCCCAAGCACCACTCACTAGATTTTTCTAGTGTGTGAGTGATATGGTGGAATGGAGAAAGCATGGATGTTCATGGGTGTGTCCATAGAGGGTTAAGAGTTGTCAGTAGTTGCTCAGATGGTAGAGATCACTTGTGGCCACCCTCATAGCTGCATTGAAATAATAGCCACACTTGTGGTAGAGGCTGGGACAAGTCTCCCAGGCAGGTTGAGAAGCTAGGTGTTCCCAGCTTCCAAAGGGGTTGGAAACTTCTCTTTAATTGGCCAGAGCCCTGAGGCCTGTGTGATGGGACATAGGCGTACCCTGCAATATAAATAAAGCCACAGGTGTGGGTCTACCCCGAGGAATGGAGACACTGGCCAAAATTAGGCAGAAGGAGGCTGGGAAATCACTGCCCATGAGCAGGGTATAGGGGTCTGGTTCCCACGCATATCCAGTAACCTGTCTTCCTGCTGAAGTTCTCATCAACCAACAAAAGCTTTCACCCACGAGGGCTGGGGCTTCACTTTCTGGTACTGATTTCTTCACACTTTCCATGGGGAGACTGGTCAGCTATGTCTTCTGATGTTTATTCTCATGGAATTTAAAAGGTGGTAAGTCCCAAGATCCAAACCTTGCCCTTGACCTCAATATTCCAATTCCACTCTCCAACGAATCCCGCCCTTTAAAAACTGAAAACAGAGATTTTTTTTTTTTTTTTAAATCCTGACTTTGGAACTGAAATAGAAGGCTGGATAGAGTGAAATAATCTCCAAGATTGGATTAAAGTAAATAAAATGTCCCAGAAAAAAAAAAAACAACCTTATTCCAGGAATGGGGATTGTGTGTCTTAGGTCCCAAGTTTGATCCCTAGCACCACATATACAGAAACGCTTTGCTTTCTCATTAAATAACTATATCTGCATATAGTTATTTATACAGACATATATTGTCTATAGTTTATATATGTATATAAGTGTTACATATGTCGCTTTTTTTTTTTTTTAAAGAAAGAGGAGAGAAGGACAGATACACAGCATTAGATATACTTTCTCTCATGCCATGGGAATTGGGATCCAACCTGGGTTGTGGGGGGCATGGAAATTCAGGCACAGTATTCAGTGAGCTGTCTTGTCTAAATGAATCATTAAATAATTATGTTAAAATAAATACCTCTTCCGTAAATGATACTGGTAATTTCACTTCATTTTTCAAAAATGAAATAATCAGATTTCTCTATTTTTCTTGGGTTTTATTTTTATTTTTTTCATTTGTGAGTAATAGTGGGTTATAAGATTGGAAGACTACAGGGTATAGTTCCATACCAATCCCACCTCCAAAGCTCTGTGTCCTTGCTCTCATACACACCTCTCAAAGATAACCATCCTAGTTCTCACAGTCTTAGAAACAATTGTTTTTGTTTGTTTCTGTAGTTTTTTTTTTTTTTTTGTAAGTTTATGTGTATCAGATCTTTAGATTCCACATATGAGGAAAACTACCCAGTAGTTGTCTTTTATCTTGTACTTCACTTAGCATAATCACTTTCAGTCCCACCCATCTTATCCCAAAGGACACAATATCATCTTTTTTGATTGCAGAGTAGTAGTCCATGGAGTATATATCCCATAACTTCTTTATTCAGACATCTATTGATGATACTTAGGCTGCTTCCACTTTTTGATGACTGAATAATGCAGCTGTGAACATAAGGGTGCACATGTTCCTTTTTAAAAATAATTTTTTAAAAATGATATTTATTTATTGGAAGGAGACATCCAGAAATTGAGATGGAAAGGGGTGATAGAGAGGGAGAGAGACACCTGTGACATTGTTTCACCACTTGTGAAGCTTTTCCCCTGCAGGTGGGGACTGGGGGCTTGAACCCGGGTCCTTGTGCATTGTAACGTGTGCTCAACCAGGTGCACCACCACTCAGCCCTCACATGTTCCTTCAAATTAGTGTTTGTGTGTCCTTTGGATAAATGTCTAAGAAAGCAGATTCCTCTTTTTGTTTTTACAGAACTAATTATAAGGGTATATATTTAAAAAGTGATTTAATTTGATAGAACAGAAAGGAATTGAGAGGTAAGAGGAGATAGGGAGAAAGAAAGAGTGACACCTGAAGCTCTACTTTAATGTTTATGTGTTTTCTCCATGTAGATGAAGATTAAGAGCTTCAACGTGGGTTCTTGTGTATGGTGATAGGTGTTCTCTACCAGGTGTGCCATTGCCCAGTCCCTGTGGTGTACATTTTTAAAGGTGCATGTGCACTTCTAGGGCAGAGGTATGGTGGCCCAGACATAAAAAGTTGGCTGTCCTCCAGAAAGCAAATATTACAACAAAACAACTCAATGAGTTTCATCAAAGAACAGCTGGGATTTCTGGTAAAGAAAGGAAGATCACTATCTAAAGGCTGATGGTTACATGTGGACATCAAGAACAGGAGGGAAGGGAAAGACTCAAGTAGAAAATCAGCAGTGCTTTGAGGCAAGGTGTCATATTAGCATTTGCTTCAAATCCCTGTGGCAGACTTCAGGGGCCTGGTTGGAAACACTCAATCACCAGGTGGCTTAAGAAAAGGAGTTTGGTGGTCCAGAGGTGGTGCAGTGATAAAGCTTTGGACTCTCAAGCATGAAGTCCTGAGTTTGATCCCCGGCAGCACATGTGCTAGAGTGATGCTTTTTTCTTTTTTCTTTTTTTCCCCTTAGCCTGAAATCTGATATGCAGGTGGATCCAAGTTATTGTCTGGGGAGATGATGTCATGGCTGGAAAAAGGACCAGAAAGCTGGATCAGGAAAGAGAGTAGCTATCAAATATGGGAAAAGTGTATAAATATTGTTGACTGTAAACCCTATTGTTTTGATCTGATCCAGGGCCCATATTCAGATTAGGAGCCTTTGTGGCCTCTGCATCCCTGTAGATCTAAGCTCACATTCTGTGGTCATGTGTAGGAACATTCCAAGCTGCCCCCATTTCAGGACCCATCTTCCTCAGGTATAGCATAGAGTATGCTGTCCAGCCTCCCTTCAGAGGATGAAACATTCTGTACCTTTGTTGATCCAAGTTGAGGTCAAGGTCCTATGGGGGCCCACAAAGGGGTCTATTGTGTTGTTCCTGATAGAGATGACTGGTAACAATTGAGGGATTTATTCGAGGTCTAGGCCCATCATGTCTGTTTGGGAATCTCAGGACTCCCCAGATAGGACCCCAGCTGATGGGGTGGCCCAATAGTAACTAAAAAGTTAAAAAAAAAAACTAGTATAGCCACAGTCTCTTTGGAATATAACTAAAATATGCCTACTAGCTATCTACAAAATGGAGACCCCCCCCCCCAACTCTTTCATCTGCTCTATTCCAGCCTTTAGGTTCATGATTAATCAACAATTTGTTTGGCGTTGTATGTTAACTCTTTTCAGCCACCAGGTTCCAGATGCTAGCATTATGCCAACCAGACTTCCCTGGATAGTCAACCCCACCAATGTGTCCTGGAGCTCTGATTCCCCAGAACCCTGCCCCACTAGGGAAAGAGAGAGGCAGGCTGGGAGTATGGATCAACCTGTCAATGCCCATGTTCAGTGGGGAAGCAATTACGAAAGCCAGACCTTCCACCTTCTGCATCCCACAATGACCTTGGGTCCATACTCCCAGAAGGTTAAAGAATAGGAAAGCTGTCAAGGGAGGGGATGGAATATGGAGTTCTTGTGGTGGGAATTGTGTGGAGTTGTACCCCTCTTTTCCTATGGTTTTGTCAGTGTTTCCTAAATATAAATATATAAACATAAATATGAGAAGAAAAGGAGTTTGAGACTGTTGTTCAGAGCTGTAGAAGCCACAGACTCTTGAGTGAACCCCAGGGAACCATCAGAGGCACCAAGGAACTGACCTCTCTACCCTTAAGGCATCCTCGAAGCCTACAAAACTCTAAGGTGTCCCAACTGCCATGGTGAATAGGGTCAGATCACCCTGCTGGTGGGGAATTGACTTTGATCGTACAGCAGAGTTCCCACTTTTAGGAATCAGTATGGGAAGAGAAGGAGGTCTGGGATTTTCCTATTCCCCACCCCCTACCAGCCTAGGGGTCTGTTTAAGAGTCACCAGGCATGATAGTACTACATCATTTCTTCAAAATTCTCCACATCTACACTGCAACTTACATAAAAAACAGAATCCAGCACCATGTTGTTTGGGCCAACAACAGAAACCAAAACAGATGGGTACAACTAGGCAAGTGCTGGCTCTGTAACACTAAGGTGATAGCCAGCAACCTAGTTATGCATGTCCAGAGGAACTATCATAAGAGAAAGAATTTAGGGAATACATTTTCAAATTTGAAGAAATAAAAACTCTTAATTTACTATGGAAAGGGGTTGAGGAGATAATATAATGGTTATACAGACTCTTATGCCTGAAGCTTGAGATCTCAGGTTCAGTCCCCAGCACCACCGTAAGCCAGAACTGAGCTGTCTTCCTCTATATCTCTCTTACAATATAAAGTAAAAATATTTTAAAACACTTATTATGGAAAGATGGTTTAAGAAAGAAATCCATGACTTCAAAGAGTCACTTGATAGGGAAATAGAAAATATGAAAACAGAATTACAGGTTGTGAAGGACACTTTGAATACATTCTAGTCTCAAATAGCAAGCCAAGGAAATAGACTTACCTATGTAGAAGAGAGAGCATCAGAAATAAAGACAAACTGGCCATACTCCTTCAAAGTGGAAGGAGAAAAGAAAAGGGCTTTAGGAAAAATGAAGCAACTCTTCAAGAGATTAGAGACTCCATTAGAAATGCAAATATAAGAGTTATAGGGGCCTAAGCAGAAGAAGAGAGAAGGAAGGGAACAGAAACTATATTCAAAGTATCATTAATGGAAAACATTTTAATGTGGAATATGGTAGAGTGTAATTGTTGAGTAAGCAGACAGAGTCCCAAATTCCTAAGCCCAAATAGGCTTACACCAAGACACATTATTATAAAATTATCAAAAGTCAAGGACAAAGCAGTTTTACTAGCTTCCAGGGGAAAGAAGAAAGTAACCTATCTTTATCGTCAGTATAGTCAGACTTTTCTGCAGGAACCATGGAAGCCAGGAGAGAGTGGAATTGTATAGTTAAGGTTTTAAAAGATAGTAACTACCGGCCATACATACATACTTTACTCTGTAAGACTGTCATTCAAATATGAAAGAACAATCAAAACAGTATCAGACATACAAAAACTAAAGAAGTTTGCCATTACCAGACCTGCCTTGCAAGAGTTACTGAAAGGATTGCCAAAGAGAAAGGAACAAGAAACATTTAGCTCTCTGTGGTCTGGGAGGTGACGCAGTAGATGAGGTGTTGGTCTCGGAAGCATGAGGTCCTGAGTTCAATCCCCGGCAGCACATGTTCTGGAATTATGTCTGGTTCTTTCTCTTTCTCCTATCCCTCTCATTAATAAATAAATAAATAAAATATTTTACAAAAGAAACATTTAGCCCTCAACAAGGCAATATACAGTAAAACAGACCCAGGAACACAAACCATAGAAATATGAGACAACTTTAAAGTATGAAGGGTGAGGGAGAATGGATAGACACTATGCAAGCAAAGGACAGTGAAACAAGTACAGTTTAAAAAAAACTCAAGTGTATTTATATATAGTAGATTTATGTAATACTTTTATGCACAATACATTCACATGCATACCATCCTCTATGTCTTTTAAAGATGCCATTTTCTAGCCCTTTTTAATCTTTTCTACATCTTTTTTTTCTTTTCTCATCATTTTTATTATATGTAATACCTTGATGTTCTTTAACTTAGTGTATGTGTTCAAGGAATCTTGTTGCTATAATTTATATCTATTACCAAATAACCTACATTTATCTGAAAGTTAACTCCTGGATGTTTTTTTTTTTTTTTTTTTTGTTTACAGATGTGCAATATACAGAACTGAGACATAGGAAAGAAACACACACACACACACACACACACAGCCAAATTGTCACTTAGACTTTGTGAAAACTATGGTGGTTATCTTGAGGGGGGAGAGTGTTGGAGGTTATACAGAACTGTGGTGGTGTGTATAGTGTGAAAGTATAACCTTATAATCTTATGGTCTTGTAAGCTATTATTAAATCAATAATAAAAATTAAAACTAACTAACTAAATAGAAAATAAAGGTGAGAGAGTGAGTGCACATGAGAATGAAAGAGAGAGAGAAAGAGAGAGATCCAGAGCATAACTCTGTCATATGCAGAACTGGGGATGGAACTAAGGACCTTATGTCTGCAGTTTTACATCATACCAATGAGCCATCTCTCAGTATGGAATAATTTATATTTTTTACCATATTTTCCCAAATCAACTTTCAGAAGAGTAATAATAACCAAGCTGAGTGAGATTCTGTGAAAACTATATATATAGGGAAGAGGGGACCAGATGGGGGATTAGTGGAGGGTTTCATTTAGTGTGATGGCAGGTACTTTAGTGGCAGGTTCAATGATTTGGGTTGAAACTATGCTTCTAAAATTGCATTACAATATTGTAATCTAATGTTAATACCATAAAAAAGAAAACAATATTTTCCATGAGGGATTGTTCCTACATTAAGAGCAACTTTTGGTTTTGTTCAACTTTCACTACCATTCTCTAACAGAGGTATTACTGTGAAATCATTTTATAGATGGGAAATAGGAACAGAGTAAGTCACTTCTCAGTGGTCACACCAGTAGGTGGAAAAACTGGGTTGGCAACTCCATTGAATTGTTACAATAGTTCTCATCATTTACTCCATGTTAATAAATGTTAACAGTGTCTATCCAGGTGGTTTGCAGTGCTGGGGAGATGCTCATGGTAGATACAGCAGTGCTGCTGGAACACATTCCTTTGGTTGCAAAGGACAGTGGACTCATGTGTTCATATTTTCATCGGCCTTTTACCTTCCTTTTCACACTTAACTTTTTCCCTAGGATGTCCTCATGCTCATTATAAGTTGGAAAAAAAAAAGCAGTGTACACTTCTGTTCAATGTTGACTTGGAATCTAACTGGCTTTCTGTTTCTATGTCTTCTGTCTGTCCACTTTGACGGATTTCTTTCTTGTTTCCACTACCACCTGCCTTCTACAGAACAAAAGCTGTAACAATGATACCAGTATCCCAAAATAATTCCTTAGATGTCTATTCCACATGAATCTATTTATTCAGGAAAGTCCCAGAATACCACCCTTGTTTTCTCTAAACCTGATACGGGAGCCACTAGGCCCATGTGAATAGTGAAAACTTGAAATGGGGCAAATTGGGATTACAATGTGTTCTGAGAGTAAACTGTACTGTGAATTTCAAAAACTTAATATGTGAAGAAAATAGAAAGGGGTTGGAAGCTTTTTAATTGGGTAGATCCCTGATGCCTGTGTGATGGGCTGTAGGCATGCCCTACAGTGCAGGTAAAGCCAGGCATGTGGGTGACGCTGGCCAAGACCGCGTGGAAGGAGGTTGGGAAGCCACTAATCATCATAAGGTGGAGTTGAGCAGTACCCTGGTTAAAATGAAAAAAAAAAGAAGAAAAGTAGAACAAAAGTGTTAGTAATTGCCCTGTTCTCCAGAGGAGGTTGGGTCAACATACTCTGCCACTTGAGAAAGACTGGTCCTGAGTGCAGCCTAGAATGTTCCTAACTATGACCATGGAATGCAAGCTCAGACCTACAGGATGCAGAAGTCACACAGGCTTCTGTGCTAAATATGAATAGACAAGGGAACTAGGTCAGATCGATGGGGTTTACAGTCAAAGGTATTTATATATTTTCCCCATATTTGGGAGTTTCTTTCTGTCTCCATATACAGCTTTCCAGTCCTATGCTTAACTCTGACACCATCTTCCCAGACAATACCCGTAGCCCATCTGCATGTTTGCTGTTGGGCTCAGTCAAAAATTAATAAAAGTCGTGAGCCCCTTGGAATATACCTAAAATAGACTTCCTAGCTCATTCCAATATGAGGACCTCAGCTTCCATCTGCTATACTCTTACCTTTAGGTTTCTGATTAAAAAAAAAAAATTGTTCTGCTTTGTATCTTAATGCTTTTCAGACACCAAGTTGCAGATGCTACCATGACACCAACCTGACTTTCCTGGGCAGACGACCTCATCATTGTGTCCTGGAACCCCTTGTTTCCAAAAATCTACCCCACTAGGGAAAGATAGAAACAGACTGGGGGGCATAAATCAACCTGTCAATGCCTATGTCCAGCAGAGAAGCTATTACAGAAGCCAGACCTTCTACCTTCTGCTCCTCATAAAGATCTTTGGTCCATACTCCCAGAGGGCTAAAGAATACGGAAGTTTACAATGGATGGGAGGGGATATGGAACTTTGGTGGTGGTAATTACATGGAATTGTAACCCTGGCTTCTGGCTTCTGTAATTGCATCTCCACTGGACATGGTGTTGGCAGGTCAATCCATACCTGTCTTTCTCTAGTCAAGTAGGGATCTGGAGAGGTGAGGTTTCATGACACACTGGTCATCTGCCCAGGGAAGTCAAGTTGGCATCATGGTAGCATCAGTGGCAGAGTAGGATGGCCCAACCTCTCTTAGGAGCCTGGGGGAAGTCCCTACTTTTGCTGCTTTATGGTGAGGGCAAGGGTCTGTGAAGGTCAGAGCAAGAGGGCTTATGTTGACATTCCTGATGGAAGTGACCAGTCCTCCTCTGCTTTCTCCAAACAAATTCTTCCCTTTCTATTGTCACAGTGTCCCATCACCATACCTACCCACTGAGGTTTTTATTTTATTTTATTTTATTTTTACTGGAGCATTACTCAGCTCTAGATTCTAGGGACTGAGCCTGGGATTTTGATGTCTGAGGTATGGAAGTCTATTTGTATATCCCTTATGCTGTCTCCCTTCTTTCTAATTGCTATTGAAACACCCCTTCTTGTCTTTCACTTGGATCAGACCTAGTTTTCCCATCTTCAGGCTAAACTGGGGATTTTCAAATGCTAGTATGAATCAGCATCACCTGTGGGGCCCTGTCACTAGCTCATCCCTTGACTAGGCTGGGGCTTAAGAACATGAATTCTCAATCCATTTCTAGGTGAGACAGATGTTGCTATTCTGTGGACTTCACATTTGAGACTACTGACCTAATCTAGTGATTTTACTAAAACACAAATATGATCATGACACTCTTAATATTTTTCCTCATAAGATCTAGCAGTTGCTATTCAGAAACTCATCTAGGGGCCTTTCTGGATCTGCTCTCTTTGTGCTACTCCAGCTCCATTCATGAGGCCTTCAGTCCCAATGGTGCTTACTGTTCTCTTGATGGTTGAGACATATCTCACCTTTGTATGTCCGGCCTGCTGAACGCTTCTCTCCCTCTTTTGCAGGCTGCGCTTCCTAGGCAGCTTAATGCTTATCAGATTCCTGCTGGCCTGGGCTAACCAGTAGATGGAAAGGCAGTAGGAGATGAGAAACTGAGTCTATGTCCTTCTCCTCACTTGACTTTGAGCAGCATCGTCAGCATTGGCTGTACCTCCTCCATGTTCTTCCAGGCATGCCTGCTGGCTTTGTGAGCAGTTTCTCTCAGATGATCCAGTCTCAGGGCCCTGGAAACACTATTTCTTCCCTAGGTCCCTGATTCCTGGGGGTTGGGGTGGGGTGGGGGGTACAAATGGCTTCCTGTTCTCCTTAGTACTTAAATTCATTTGACCTCTTTTAAAATTTTTTATTTGACCTCTTAACATCTCCAAGGGGGTCTTAAAGGAAAGGGACACTAGAAAACTTTTTGAGATATAGAAAATGTGCTATGTTTTGATCTGGGTGATGTTTGCATAAATTAAATGGTTAGATTCATTGAGTGGTAATGTCAGAGGTTTGTGTGTGCTTCTGTATATAAATCACACTTAAGTAAAGTAATATTAACATATGAAAAACATTTATACTGGGGAAAACTAGTTATAAGGGAAATGAAGGAACATTAAAAATACTTTTTCAAATGAGAAGCCTTTGAGAGTGAAAATTCCTACAAACTTCTCTTGCTGCATTATTAACTAGGATTTATTTCATGGACCAAGCAGCTAGGGCCTTTTCATTTTTTTTTTTTAATTCTTCTTTTTATACCACAGCACTGCTCAGCTCTGGTTTATGGTGGTACTGGGCATTGAACCTAGGACCATGAGAGTTTTTTTTTTTTTTTTTTTTTTTTTTTTGCGTAACTGTTGTACTCTCTCCCCAGTCCAGCCCTTTCATTCCTGTCTCGCATACTTTGTCTGCTGGTCTTCTGATTTCCCTTACTTTAAGTAGAGAACCAGAGGAGAAATTGCAAAAGTAAAAAAATTTCAGTTGGAAGGCACTGCAGCATTCAGAAAAGGACAGATTTTTATGTGATTTTCCTGGAAGCAGAGCCAAAGTCAGGATTCTCCTTTTTTTTTTTTTTTTTTTTTTCTTGCAATGCCTTATACATGCATGACTTCACTCCTCCATGGAGGATGTATGTGTGGCTACCTCTAGGGATTTCCTGATAAGGCAGATCACATTAATAGTAGGCACTTTTCCTAAGACAGGAGCACTGTTGTGAGCAGGCAGCAGCCAGATTCCAAAACAAACAGTGGAAGAGGACACCCAGTCAGTTAAGGGGATTTAAGCAGGGAACTCGTTACTTCTGCAGTTGTTACACAACTTGTGAGGCACACCTTGAAGAGAAATAGGTAATGCATTTTTAAGTAACCCTCAGAGCATGTGAGAAGATGGCATGGGCCACGACCTTTAGAGAAAGTGGTATATATATGGGTACCTGTTTGGAAATTAAAATGCAACCTCTAAAGAGGCAGTTAGGTTCTATATTCTAATTTCAGATATTCAATATACCTATTAATTTTTCCAATTGTAATGGTCACAGCTGAAGCTTAATTGTCATGGTCCTGAACATATTTAATATGATTTTCTCCACGATACTATATAAATTGTAAGGATGCCCACAGGACTACAAAGACTCGTTAGCTATGTCTACCATCTAGTAAAAGTTCCAATAAACATTGATTAATTAGAGAGAATATATGTTTAGGAAAATGGAAGGAAAGTGTTCATAGGGGTAGCATGTTACATCCGTTGCTTTACTTGCTTGAAATGCCTTCTTTTTTTTTTTAATAATTATTTTATTTATTCCCTTTTGTTGCCCTTGTTGTTTTATTGTTGTAGTTATTATTGTTGTTGTCATTGTTGGATAGGACAGAGAGAAATGGAGAGAGGAGGGGAAGACAGAGAGGAGGAGAGAAAGATAGACACCTGCAGACCTGCTTCACCGCCTGTGAAGTGACTCCCCTGCAGGTGGGGAGCTGGGGTTCAAACCGGGATCCTTATGCCGGTCCTTGTGCTTTGCGCCACCTGCGCTTAACCCGCTGCGCTACAGCCCGACTCCGTTGAAATGCCTTCTTACAATGCCGTCTGTAATAACCTAGTTTATTCTTTAGTGCTCAGATTATTACTTACATTTTCCAAGTATCCTGTTCCCAATTCCACACAATGACACCTAACACTAATGAATATATGAAGCACACACATGTGGTGTTTCCAATGGGTTTTATTTTATTTTTTTTAAATATTTTTTATTACATTTATTTATTTATTGGATAGACAGCCAGAAATGGAGAGAGAAGAGAGAGACAGAGACAGAGAGAGAGAGACACACACACACACACCTGCAGCACTGCTTCACCATTCATAAAGCTTTCCCCCTGCAGGTGGGGACTGGGGCTCGAACCTGGGTCCTTGTACACTGTAACACGTGCGCTTAACCTGTTGCGCCACCATCCAGCCCCAGGGTTTTATTTTTATCTTTAACTTGTTATGGGAAGGGTTTGGTTCAAATGTTTTTGATGGTCAATTCCCTGTCTTTTAATTTCTAGGATGCTCCCTTTCTTTTGGAAATTTCTGTTATCTGAAAATTACTCTCCTGAGTAACCATCATTTTTTGAAATCCTCTAAAGTCCCATTCTTAGGTCATTTCTTTACTGATTAACTACGTGGAAATCGTCTTTCTTCTGAGTTTTACCACCCTGAGAATAATTATTTTCATGCTCTTGCATGGAACTTATTTTTGTATA
Organism: Erinaceus europaeus; assembly: GCF_950295315.1. Taxonomy (NCBI): domain Eukaryota; kingdom Metazoa; phylum Chordata; class Mammalia; order Eulipotyphla; family Erinaceidae; genus Erinaceus; species Erinaceus europaeus. The sequence continues at coordinate 68,645,741 of NC_080162.1, read as the reverse complement.
AGCCTATTGGCTCTTTTAAAAGAAGTAAACATCTTTTTCTAATTTATTTTTTGTTTTCTTAAATACTTTCATTTTAATTTATTGGATAATGACAGAAATTGAGAGGGGGAAAGGAAGGAGGGAAGGACGGAGGGAGGGGGGAGAAGGAGAAGGAGAGAGAAAGAGAGAGACAGACACACAGAGAGATTTATAACACTGCTTCACCACTCATAAAGATATCCCCCCTGCAGATGGTGAGTGAGGGCTTGAACCAGGATCCCTGTGCATTGTAATGTGTTTTCAACTGGGTGTGCCCCTACCCAGTCATTCCATTGGCTCTTTTGCAATCAAACCCACACATTGCACTCTAGTCCTCTGTGTACTGTATGTACAAAATAAATGCCTTTTGTATTAACAACATAAAATATGCAGATATTGGACAATTAAGCTTATATATAGGTTGACTTGTAATAATAAGTTTCAAAATTGGACAGGAGGAAAATATATTCTGCAAAATTTCAAGTTTGAGGAAGATACAGAAGAAGAGATGGAAATGCAAGAAAAACATGAGAATCATTTTAGTACAGATTAACTGGGATCATGAGGGTTCTAGCATGAGATGTACTTTTTATGAATTTTATTTACTAATATGCTGTTGAGGTGACATAGACTAAATTTGGGTGACAGAGATCTTCCCTTGTAACTTTACTAGTTTCACATTTTAGGACAATTCTTCCCAGAACTGAGTCATGTGGTCTGCGGTCAGGTTGGCTCAGCCTGTCTGACTGGATTTGGCACTGATGTGGATGATTGCTCCTTCAACTTCGAAACAAGGGTTTATAGTGCCAGCAATTCATATTAAATGGAGTCTGTTTCCTCTATAGTGAGAGCACTTTCCTGATCACCCTTTAATCAAAACAGATGTTTTTGAAGCGGCCTAGAACAGGATATGGAAAATTTGGCCAAAATCAAATATAGGTTCAAAAGGAGATCTCTGATGGCTTCCTTTAAGCTGAGGACATGGGCTAAAAATAGCTCATTGATATGGCACTTTGGAAATACAAGAGATTGCTGCTTAATTCTAGAAATCAGTCATCTGAGTTTATGAAGATGCCCCACAGTTTAAGTGGAAGGGGACTGTGAAGCAAGGAGTTTATTTCTGGGAAGTATGTTGTGTCAGTGCTTGTTCTGTGACTATAAAGTGCCTCTCATAACCTTTCTGTAAGCTAGCAAGCAGTCAATTCCTTCAGTGCATAATTCTAGAAACACAGAGAGCATGTGTCTTATCCCAAGTCTGGTTTAAGTTGGGGAAACTTGATTCAGTGCTATAAATACTGATTAAGGCATGCAACCATACTAACTCCCTACTCTGCTGGATCCAGAAACATACAAATAAAGTTACGTGGCAAATCAAAGAATTAGTAGAGTTATTGAGCTAGGTAGGATTTGAAGGATTGGCTATTAAAAACCCACAGTATTAATAATTATTAACAATATTAATGATCAATATCAACAATATTATTAACATATTATTAATATTATATACTGATATTATTAATAATGGTGGGATGGAAAGAGAACAAAATAAAAATTAGAACCCTGTGCCTTCATACCTGCACCCATGAGCAGGTCCATGACCTCTGTGTGATTAACCCAGTGTGCCAATACCTGCCTGAGAGCTTCTGCCTATTAATAATGATCTGAAATTAGAAAAATTAGTATTTATTATGTAATTAATAATCATGTTTCAGACAGGTATTAAATTGTGTTACTTTCTCACCCTCAAATTTCTGTGTGGGAAGGAATATACGCATGCATATATTAAAATTAAATACAATAGAGACATTATAAACTATGAGGAATGTGAATTCTTATGAAAATTCTGTGACCTAGATGATATGCTTTTCAGTGTAGAGATGTGAGGTAGGCTCTTGTGATGAGGCGGTGTTATTTATTCTAGTGGAGATGATAGAAGGGCTCTAATAGGATAGTCATACTAGTTAGCTATGCCAAAGTGGTGCTGTGAGACGAACTTGGTCATCTCCAAACTCAGTGACATACAGCAGCCATTTATTCTCATGCTTCTGAGTCTGCAGGGGAACTGTGACTCAGCTGGTTTAAAGTGGGATCAGATGGGCAGGTCTAATATAGACCAAGGCTTTTACATCAAGGATTTTACATCCAGACCGTGGCTTTACATCCAGACTGTGAGCTGGACTTAGCTTTTTTCCCCCTTAGAGGCTCAGGTTAAAGATACAGTGTTTACCGAGGGCACACTCTTCTCATCTTTCACAGCAGTGACAGCTGTAACAGTAGTGTACAAAGACAAGTCAAACTGCAATTACATGTAAGTCCTTTACTTATATCTGTAGACCCCCCCATGATCAAGGCAAAGTGAATGGCTAAGCCTAACATTGGGGGAGCAGGGATATAACTTTAATCATGGAGGAAGGAGCAAGAGAGTGAGTAGAATTCCGATTCTCACAGGATCCAAACATTTGCATTTTTATACACATTGTGTTAAGACTAGCTACTGGAGACCTACATTGAAGTTAATACTGAAAAGAAGGGGCGCACAACAGGCCAGATAAGGGAGGTCGCTCAACTTGGTAAGGGCTGGTGGTGGTCTTGAAGGTCCAAGCTCATTCTTCACCTGTGGAGACTGTTAGGTGAGGGTGTTCTGAGAGAAAAGGGCAAGGGTGAGATGCATGATCTTGGCGGGTTCCTTCAAGTGACAAGACTATGGATTAAACTGGCTTCAGGGAACAGTCTCAAGGATGAATGTGTCCTTTTACTTACAGGCTGCAGGTGAAAGGGACAGTTTCTCCTGGCTTTTATCAGATCACCTCTTAGACATAAGACATATAGACTGTCTCTTTTCTCATCAGTCGGAAGTAGACACTCATATTGTGTTCTATTTATAACTTTATGGTTTCTGTTTTCCCAATCAAATAATTTTATATTTTTAGGCATTTTTTGTTTGTTCTGATTTGATAGTTTCTACTTTGTTGGGTGAAAATTTGCTTAGGTATTTGGAGGACTTTGGGGGGGGGAGCTGATACTTTTAGCATCATGTCTGCAAGTTATTCTGAAAGGGGTTGGAAAAATAAATAATCTATAATGTGATAGAATTATTGGGACAGCATTGTTATAGTTTATCCTGTTTTGGATCTGGGTAAATTGAATTTAAGAGCTATTGGTTTGGGCTGGGGGATATGGATCAATCTGCCAGTGCCCATATCCAGTGGAGAGAGAATTATAGAAGCCAGACTTTCCACCTTCTGCACCCCATAAATACCTTTGATCCATACTCTCTGAGGTGGAGAAATGTTAGGGGAAGATGACCTGAGGGATCTTAACTCCAATTCCATCAGGGCCTGGAGAGAGAAAAGGAAAAAGAAGGAAATTTGGATGTATTACTAGGTATAAGTGTGACTTAGAAATGAAGAGAATTCAGGGCCATAGAAAAAGGGGCAAATATATAAATATAGTCAGTCATAGACATAATAGTCAACCCACATCTGTGACCTTGGGAGAACTACTGCAGTTTTCAATGGAGGGTATAGGGACACAAAACTCTGGTGGTGTGAACTGTGTGGAATTATACCTTTATTATCCTGTAATTTTGTAAATCAATATTAAATCACTAATGTAAAAAGCTATCAGTAGGATGGTGCTAATTTCTTTGTGGGGTTCAATATAATTCAAATTAAAAAATTTGGGGCCAGGAGATCACTCAGTGTGTAAAGCACACACTCTACCCAGTATGAGACCATCGGTTCAATCCCCAGTATCACACACATGGACAGCACCAAGGGAACACCATGAATGTTGATGCCGTGCTTTGTGTCCCCCTTTCCATTTCACTTTGCTTTCCTCCTCCACCCAGCTCCTCCTCCTTCCTCTTCTCCTTCTTTACTCCTCCTCCTTCTCCTTCTCTCCCACCATCTCCTCCTTCTTTCCCTCCTCCTCCTTCTCCTCCTCATTCTACTTCTTCTTCTCTTCCTCCTTCCCCTTCTTCTTCTCCTCCTCCTCCTCTTTCTTCTTCTTCTTCTCCTCCTCCTCCTCCTCCTCCTCCTCCTCCTCCTCCTTCTTCTTCTTCTTCTTCTTCTCCCCCCCTGAAATTTATAGAATAATAAATTGGCAAGGGAGGGCACTTTGGTATTGTACATGTGCAAAACTTTGAGTTTATTCCTGACATTATATTTAAAAAGTTGTACAAAAAAATCCTTTCTCAGGGCAATGGCACAAGACTTCAGTGATAAGTGCAGTATCGAACTATACCCCTGTAATCTTAAAATCTTGTAAACTACTAGTAAAATAAATTTAAAAATATCCCTTCCTAATACATAATAGTACAAAACAGAAATGCTCTTAGGAGTAGATATACTGGGTAACATATCACCATAAAACAAGCATAGTGTATGCTTTATAAAAACTTTCATTTAATTTAATTTTTAATTTTTTTATTGCCACCAGGGTTATTGTTGGGACTGCATGATAAATCCATTGCTCCTGGCAGCCATTTTTTTCCCTTTATCTTTTATGGTGATAGGACAGACAGCAATTGAGAGGGGGAGGAGAGATGGAGAGGGAGAGAAAAAGAGAGACACCTACAACTCTGCTTCACTTTTCACGAAATTTCCAGCCTGCAGGTGGAGCCAGGGGCTTGAACCCAAATCCTTGTGCATGGTAATGTGTGTGCTCAACCAGGTGTGCCATTGCCTGGCCCCACAGTATATGCTTTTAAGTAGCTAAGTCTTATTAATGAAAGCAGAACAAATCTCTCCTGCCTTAGCAAAAAAGACATTGTCTTCTTGGATTTTATTGACACAGCAGCTCTCAATGTTCTTCTAGTGGGGAATGTGTATTATTTATCTGTGATTGTTATTTTTTATCTGAGATCATATTAAATCATATGTACACTTTTGTGTATCGGAGTTTCTCTTTACAACCTTTTTATGTGATGTGCCAGGAATAAATCCTCAGTTTCACACAAGCACAATTGCATCAGGTGAGCATTCTGGTACAGCTTTTTTTTAGTCATATATATATATATATATATATATATATATATATATATATATATTATTTTTTTATTTTCGCTTTTGTTGCCATTGTTGTCTTTTTATTGTTGTTGTAGTTATTGTTGTTGTTATAGTTGTCGTCATTGTTAGATAGGACAGAGAGAAATGGAGAGAGGAGGGGAAGACAGAGAGGGAGAGAAAGACAGACAACTGCAGACCTGCTTCACCACTTGTGAAGCAACTCCCCTGCAGGTGGGGAGCCGGGGGCTCAAACCGGGATCCTTAGGCCGGTCCTTTCGCTTTGCACCATGTGTGCTTAACCCGCTGCACTATCGCCCGACTCCCAGTCCTATATATTTTTGATAGAGAAAAGAAAAGGATATGGGCAGGAGACGGTAAGACATCAAAGAACAGGTAAAGTTCAGAAATTTTTATCTGAAATGCATTTGAGACTCATAAGGAGAATAGAAGTGTAGGGAAGAAAATATATATTTTTTTGGTAGGCATTTATTAATCCCACATTGAAGGAAGAATAGTATAATCTATTTTGGTTGAGGTTCTAGAAATTAGACAAGGGAGACTGCTTGTACTGTAGGGGCATTGATTTGAAGAGTGTAGTAGCGGTGGAAAAAGTCAAAACAAAAGAATTAATTCTATTGGAAATTGTTTCTTGGACCATGTTCTGTGTGAGTGAGCCATAAGGAAGGACAAGGAAGTGGAGACTTGGACCATTTTAAAAGAAACGTTCTTTTAAAGACTCTTGGATTCTGTCACTTCTCTCTTGTTTTCAGCTCTCATGTCACCGATTTCTTCAAATCTAGGCAAAAAACGATGCAAAGATACCACCAGGCTTTCAGTTTGTGATTATTTTTTGCCTATTTTAAAAAGTTAATTCTTTTCCCAAAGTTGTGTACTCTAAGGACTTCACTGATCCATCTTGCTTTTCAACAGATGCTGACAATGATGTTGATAGATATTTCAGAATAGTCAAACAATTAATTCCTGGCCTGCTTTCATTTGCCACTCTTACTTGTAATAAATAGTGCATGCTCTACACATATTTGTTTTTCTAGTTGTAGCAATATGTTCACTAACTTTTACTTAAAGCAGTTTAATATATGAGCTTTACACAGAGAAAAAACCTGCTTCACTGAATCAACTCTTAATTTTTTTTTTTTTAAAGTCCTACAATCCTGGCTGTCATCTTTAAGGAAGCAGTAGGTGGAGCTACAGGCTTTTTATCAGGAAAGAATTTTTTCAGTAGCTACCCACTGCCGGAATAACCTGAACAAGCACATATTTCCAAAAATAACAGAGGCATTTCCAAGTATTCCAGAAATATATGCAAGACTGTTTAGTCATTCATAATCACTGCTTTGCAAGTACCAGAGAGATTCTGTAAAAAAATATTTCAAAAGCAGAAGAAAGATTCATAGAATTCCTTGTATTTTTAGAAAAAAAAACTGTTTGAAAAATGGAATTCAAGAGGGAGGGATAAGCACTTATTCTGCTCAATCATGTACCACAGTTTTTTTTTTTCCCAGGTGGTGAAAGGGCCCAAAGGGGTAGCTAGAGGTGGAAAAAAGTCTTTTCCATTTGCGTCAGAACTCTGAGGAGCTCTTCACTTTCCCACTCGATGAACTTTTTCGAGGTTCTAAATTGTGGTTTCAATTTTCTGTGAGTTCCAAAAGGGTGGCCCAGGTTAAGTGATTCTGGGGAGGCCAGAAAGCACTTATTACAAGTTATTCTCAATAGTTATTCTTCTCACTGGAAACCCTGATGTTCGTAATCATTTTCCTAAGTGAGAGTCAGAAAAGAAAAACAGTTTTCTTTCACAGTAGAAGAGAGTAGAAACTCTTCATTTAGAATCTCAATTTTTGAGAAATGTTCTAAATCTGTGTGTGTATTCTATGTAGTAATATAAATACTTAGTCTTTTTGGAAGGTCACTGAAAATCTGATGAAAGGGGCTAGGGAGATAGCATAGTGGTTATGCAAAAAGACTTTCATGTCTGAGGCTCTGAGGTCCCAGGTTCAATCCCCAGTACCACCATAAGCTAGAGCTGAGCAGTGCTCTGGTCTTTCTCTGTATCTATCTCACTAAAATAAAATACAGGGGACAGGCAGTGGTGTATCTGGTTAAGCACACACATTACAGTGTGCAAGGACCAAGGTTCAAGCCTCTGGTCTCCACCTGTAGGGGGAAAGCTTCAAAAGTGGTGAAGCAGGACTGCAGGTGTGTCTCTGTTTCCTTCCCTCTTTGTCTCCTCCCATCTCAATTTCTATATGTCTCGATCCAATTTTAAGTAAATAAAAGCACTTAAAAAAGAAATAGAACATTAAGAAAAAATAAAATAAGAATTATTGAAATTCTGATGAAAGTAATGAATCCAAACTCCAGAAAAGTATATAAACAGTATTTCACATAATATATAGGAATATATATATATATGTTAGAGTATATATATATATATATTTCAAGGAATTGGCTTACATGACTGTGACATCTGGCAAGTCTGAGATTTATAAAGCAAGCTACTGGATGATTGGAAACTCAGATATTCAGGATTCTTATCCTGTAGTCTTGGAGCAAAATTCCCATGTTTCTAGGAAACCTCAATCTTGTATTTAAGGTCTTCCACAAGTTGGATGAAATTTATCCTTGTTATAAAAGGTAGTCTTCTTTAAAGTATACTGATCTCAATCACATATACAAAATATTGGCACAACAACATCTAGATTAGTGTTAGACAAAAAAGTTGTTACAATTCCAATTGTTATGATCAGATATCAGAGAAGGAGCTCAGAGAAACATTCTATAACAACTTCAAGCATATTATTGCCCCAGTGTTGTGCTAAGTGAAGACTACAGGATGACTGTGGTTGAAATATTAAGCCTCTCAACTCAGCATACTTCATCCATCTTCTCTTCTCTGGAACTGTAAGTAAGGACAAGAACAGGAGTGACAAAAAGGGAGGGATTGCTCATATTTGATGCATAAAAGGTTTCAAACACGAGGATTTTTTTTTTTTTACTTCAGCCTTACTAGCTGCTGCTCTGATGATGAATTAAAGCTGGAAAAGATGTCTTAGGACTGGAGAGCAGTCTGAGATGGGCTTGTTACTCTAGAAACCGTCTCTTCTTCTTTGTGCTCTTCACTTTTCACAGTGAACCTCTGATTTATAGCTGAGTAAAATGCTGAGAAAAATTCATGGGTTCATCAGCTATTGAGTGGTTGCCATGTGCTAGACAGCAGTGCTAGGAAGATACATAGATGTGATGAAAACACATACATTTCTCTCAGGGATCTAGTATTCTAGTGGGGATGACAAGGACAAAACTAGAAAATGAGCAAAGTTCAAGTGAGGAAAGGAAACTATTAAGAGGGCTTGAGTTACAATTTACTGGGGAGACCCCTACCCCACTAGGGAAAGGTAGAAACAGGCTGGGGCTATAGATTGACCTGCCAATGACCATGTCCAGCAGAGAAGCAATTACAGAAGCCAGAGCTCCTACCTTCTGCAACCCAAAAAGAATTTCGGTCCATACTTTCAGAGGGGGAGAAATAATTGGGGAAGATGACAAGAAGGCTCTGAACTCGAACTTCATCAGGACCCAGAGAGAGAAGAGTTAAGAAGGAAGGACGTTCAGATGTATTAATAGGTGTAGGTGTGACATAGAAATGGAGAGAAGGCAGGACCATAGGAAATAGTAGGAAAATATATATTAATATAGAAAATAGTTATTGAAATAATAGTCATCCCATATCTGCAATCTTGGGAGAACTACTGTAGCTTCTATTGAAGGGAATGGGGATATAGAACTCTGGTGGCGGGAATGGTGGCAATATTGATTTTATAAATCAATATTAAGTCAATAATAAAATAAAAATAATTTACTGAAGACTGTTCATTAGTGCATCCATTCGAGTGCACATGTTACAATGCACAAGGATCTGGTCTTCACCTACAAGAAGAAAGCTTCATGAGCAGCAAAGCAGCACTGCAGGTGTGTCTCTCTTTCTCTGTCCCTCTATATCTCTGCCTTCCCTCTTGCTTTCTCTCTGTCTCTATCCAATACATACATACATACATACATGATACATAAGATATTAAAATATAACTTACTGGAGAGAAAGTGGAAAGTTTATCTTTGGAACTCTTATGTAGGATAACAAAGTATAATTTTTCATTTAAATCAACCCAATGGACTTGCTTAACATTCCACTGATAACTAAGAATTAAAACTAGAATACACACCCATTTTTTTTTTGTTGCAGCATATATGTATGTATTTTACCAGGGCACTGTTCAGTTATGGCTAATGGTAGTGTTGAGGATTTGAGATTGAATGTAGGACTTTTAGTGCCTCAGCTACCAAAGTCTTTTTGTGTAACCAGTAAGTTATCACCCCAGCCTGCTCCAGTCTACTAATTTGATTTTTATTTATTTATTTTTTTTGCCAGAGCACTGCTCAGTTCTTACTTATGGTGGTGTGGAAGATTGAACCTGAGACTTTGGAGACTCAGGCATGAGAGATTCTTTGTATAACTAATCTTTATCCTAGCTGAAAGAGAATTGTCAGTGCAAAGGCAGGTATCTATATGCAAATGAATGTATATTTCTGAATTCCACAAAAGGAAATGTTAGATTATTATTTTTAAATTTTTATTTATTTTTAAATGTTTTATTTGCAATCTTTTAAAAATTCTTTTTAACTTCATTTTATTTGATAGAAGAGAGAAATTGAGAGGGAGGGGGAGTTAGAGAGGTAGAGAGACAGAAAGACAGACACCTGCAGCACTGCTTCACTACTTGTGAGGGTTTCCCCCTGCTGGTGGGGACTGGGGGGCGCAAACCCAAGTCCTTCTTCTTCTAGTGTTTGCCCTTCTTCCGTAGCCAGTCAACAGCGTCAGGTTGAGCCTGATGTAAAGTTTCGAGACCTCCTTTGAATCTGGAGAGGTGGCAGTCGTTGACTGTGTGGGTCATAGTCTGTCTGTAGCCGCAGGGGCAGTTTGGGTCGTCTCTGGCTCCCCAGCGATGGAACATAGCGGCACACCGGCCATGGCCTGTTCGATAGTGATTGAGGAGGACCCAATCATAACGTGCTAGGTCAAAGCCGGGTTGACGCTTGCTTGTTGCTGCTTGTTGTTGGCTTTGAAAGTGACTGGGATCCATGTGGATTCAGTCGGCTAGGAAGGATCGTCAGTTTCCCCAATGAATGGGTACTCACGGGATGCACCACGGGAAGGACGATCCAATGCATCCCAAGTCCTTGTGCATGGTAAAACATGCACTTAACCAAGTGTGCCACCATGTTAGATTATTTTATGCAACCCCAGTTAGAATATTTTCATTTCTCCTTTATATTATTTCATTACTTCTTTTCTTTGGTCTGCATTTTTCATACTGCACCTGTAGGTTGGTCTTCCTTTTGGCTTGTCTTTGGTTCATGTGGGAAAATGCACAGAATATTACCCTTTGTATAGGAGATGTTCGCCATGCTCCTCACTTGTAATGATAAATCATGTTCCTTTGGTTAGTCTGTCCTCCATAAATCGTATTCTCTGATTCTGTGACTGTCTTCTTGGTTCCACAAAGATTGTGGGGATTGTCCTTGGGACAATACCATATATTCCACAGGCAGTGTTAAAGGTGCTTCTCAAAACATCAACTTTGGGAAAAACCTAAAAAATCCAGCAGGAAGCTCCTGGGATTTATCATTTCCACAATGAATAGGTAGTCTGACAATGACCAGGTCATTAGTCATAGTCAAGATCACAATTTCAGTGGAGAGTTTAAGGAAGAAAGCAGTTGAAATAATTATAGATGGTGGTGATGTGATGAAGGGCAACCAGGAAACAAAACATTTCATGCTGTAGAGAGTAAGAAAACTAAGTTCAAGGCAGGGCTGGATCAAAGGAATGCTGCCACTAGGGGAAATGAGGCTGAAAATGCCAGGAAGAGAGGAATAAGGAATTTGCTAACAACAAAGACATCATTGCTAGGATAAAATTGTCAGTCTCAATGAGCTCTACTTCTCTCAGAGAGGTTAGAGCAATGGTATAGCTAAATGAAAACTTAGAACAAAAAGATAACAAACCCTAAAAATCTAGGACTCCAGCCACCTGTTGGAGATCTAAATTCTTAAGTGCTCAATAGGAAAGTGAAGAATCTAAGGCAACAGGTGACTATATATTTTTAGAGATCTTTGAGTCAGGTTATCTGGAAGAGTTTTCCAGGGAGAGTCTATGTTGGGAGAGAGAGAGGATGGGTAGAATTCAAAGAAGATAGCATGATGCCAACCAGACTTCCCTGGACAGATGACCCCACCAGTGTGTCCTGGAGCTCCAATTCCCCAGAACCCCGACCCACTAGGGAAAGAGAGAGGCAGGCTGGGAGTATGGATTGACCTGTCAGTGCCCATGTTCAGCGGGAAAGCCATTACAGAAGCCAGACCCCTTCTGCCTTCTGCATCCCACAATGACCTTGGGTCCATACTCCCAGAGGGTTAAAGAATAGAAAGCTATCAAGGGAGGGGGTGGGATACGAAGTTCTGGTGGTGGGAATTGTGTGGATTTGTATCCCTCTTACCCTATGGTTTTGTTTCCTTTTTATAAATAAAATAAAAATATATATAATTAAAAAAAACCCATTTAAAATAGGGGGCTGGGCGGTAGCACAACAGGTTAAGCGCACATGGCACAAAGTGCAAGGACGGCATAAGGATCCCCGTTGGAGCTCCCAGCTCCCCACCTGCAGGGGGGTCACTTCACAAGTAGTGAAGCAGGTCTGCAGGTGTCTTTCTCTCTTCGTTTCTGTCTTCCCCTCCTATCCAACAACAACAGCTATAACAATAATAACAATAACAACCACAACAAGAGCAACAAAATGGAAAAAATCGCCTTCAGGAGCAGTGGATCCGTAGTCCTAGCACCAAGCCCCAACAATAACCCTGGAGGCAAAAAAAAAAAAAATTAAAATAGAGATTTGACATCATTTTACAAAATTATCAGGTTTCATGAATGTTTTAATACCTAAAGATGATATGTGCAAGACATTACATATCCTCACCAAGTTTCTATGCCACACCCCCACCCCAGTTCTCCTGTAACCACTTCAGTTATCACATTGTACACGAAACAGTTTGAGTAGCCTTCCCCTCCCCTCATTATGTTATTGCTTGGAAGTTTATTTGTTTGGTCATTTATATTACACATGAGTAAAACCATTCATTAATTGTCCTTCACCTCTTTATTTACTCACAAAGCATAATGACTTCTAATTTGATCCATTTTGTTCTAAATGATAGTCTCATCCTTTCTGATTGCAGAGTTTTTTGTTTGTCTGCTTTTTGTTTTGCCTCCAGGGTTATTGCTGCAGCCCGTGCCTGTGCTACAAATCCACTACTCCTGGCAGCCATTTTTTTTTCCCCATGTTTTACCCCCTCTTGTTGTTGTTGGATAAGACAGAAATTGAGAGAGGTGGGGGAGATCGCGGGATCAGGAGAGAGAAAGACATATGCAGAACTGTTTCACCGCTTATGAGGCGACCCCCCTGAAGGTGGGGAACTGGGGGCTCGAACGGGGATCCTTGCGCCAGTCCCTGTGGTTTGCACTATGTGCGCTTAACCTTAAGTACATCAGCCCCCCTACAGAGCAGTTATATTGTACATATATCCTACATCTTCTCTATCCAGTCATGTGGTAGATGTTTACAATTTTTTTGTTTTCATGAGAAAATGAGAGAGTTTAGATCACCACTCAGCTCTATCATCTGGCGGTGCCTGGAATTGAACCTTGGGTTTCTGGGGCCTACAGGCATGCAGGCTCTATGCTCTAACATTATGTGATTGATTTGAAGTAGTTGAAGATAAAATATTTAAGTACTACTATTTTTTTTTTTTGCAGGTGTCTATCCTTCTCTCCCCCTCTCTGTTTTCCTCTCCTCTCTCCATTTCTCTCTGTCCTATTCAATAACAGCAGCAGCAACAACAATTGAAAAAATGACTTCCAGGAGTAGTGGACTTGTAACGTAGGCACCAAGCCCCAGTGATAACCCTGGAGGATATATCTTGCTAAAAATACTAAGGATTATTTGAAGATAGAAATGTTTATGTTTATATTTTATACACACAGAGAGTACAATTCTATGGGGCAAATAATTTAGATGTTTAAGTACTACTTTTTAAAACATATTTATTTAATTTATTTATTCCCTTTTGTTGCCCTTGTTGTTTTATTATTGTAGTTATTATTGTTGTTGTTGGATAGGACAGAGAGAAATGGAGAGAGGAGGGGAAGACAGAGAGGGGGAGAGAAAGACAGACAACTGCAGACCTGCTTCACCGCTTGTGAAGCGACTCCCCTGCAGGTGGGGAGCCAGGGGCTCCAACTGGGATCCTTTCGCTGGTCCCTGAGCTTTGCACCACATGGGTTTAACCCACTGCGCTACCTCCTGACTCCCTAAATAATGCTTTTTAAGAAGGATTTTCGTCATCCACTAGGTGGCGCAGTGGGTAGAGCATGAGGTCTCAAATTCAATCCCCAGTTGCTCATGTACCAGGATGAAGCTTTGGTTCTCTCTCTCTCTTTCTCTCTCTCTCTCTCTCTCTCTCTCTCTCTCTCTCTCTCTGTCTCTCTCTCATATTTCACTAATAAACAAAAAATTAAGACAAAGAGCTTTTTTTTTTAAAAAAAAAAAAGAATTTATTTATTTATTCATGAGAAAGATAGGAGGAGAGAAAGAACCAGACATCACTCTGGTACATGTGCTGCTGGGGATCGAACTCAGGACCTCATGCTTGACAGTCTAGTGCCATAGCCACTGCGCCACCTCCCGGACCACAGACAAAGAGTTTTATGAGAGCTGGGGTATGCATACCAACAGTTCTGAAAGCACCTTCACACCTGAGGCTATGGCCCAGGTTCAGTTCCCTGCACTGTCAGCCAGTGCTGAGCAGGGCTGGAAAGGGGTTTCCTGGGCCTGTGAGGTGGGGCAGAGCCTCGAGCACTGGATCTACAGACATGGAGTCTGATCCTGGCTCACACCAGAGGGATTCTCTCTAAGTACTACTTTAAAAAAATTTATTATCTTTATTTATTTGATAGAGACAGCTAGAAATTGAGAGACAAGCGGGTGATAGAGAGACACCTGCAGCACTGCTTCACCACTTGCAAAGCTTTCCCCCAGCAGGTGGGGACCAGGTGCTGGAACTGGCTCCTTGTGCATTGTAATATGTCCACTCAACTAGGTGCGCCAACACCTGGCCCCTAAGCACTACTTTTTTTTTACATAAGGAAATTAATGCAAACTCATTAAATTAGAATGCAACATGAAGTACTGAAGATAATTGGAGTAAGGGAAAAAAAATTAAAGGTGGAAAACTTACCTAGCAGGGATAAAAGACACTAACAAGTTGCCTGGTGGCCCAGGGAAAGAAAGAAACACCATCAACCTTTAAGAGTTATGGTGTCCATAATATAAGAAACAGTTGTTAAGGAAAACAGAGTCATTCCTGACCATGGAGTCGGATGGAAATTTCTAACATGGTCTGTAAAATTAGGAGAGTGTGATTTAGAGACTGTAAATAGGTAGAAAAAAAAATTCTTGGCAGCACAAGGCAGTTAGGCGAAGCTGAGAGCTATTTCTTTAAATAAAAATAATATAGAAAATCTAGGAAATCATGTATATGTATCATTCTTTAACTTAAAATCACCACGTCAAGGAACTCATGATTTTCCAGCATATCCAAACAAATACAAAAAGGTGTCGGGAATGTAGTGTCTAGGCATTGCACTGGCTGTGTGCCATTTTGTGGTGTTTTATCTGGGAGAGAGTGTATGAGTTTTACTGCCTTTACTATGTTAGTGCATGACTTTGTGGAGCAACTTTTGGTTGCTTTGCAAGTTCTATTACAATATTTGATATATTTTCTTTAAAAAACTGCTCTCCGACCTTAAGAAAGATATAATGATGAAAACGTATTTCTTATTAAGGACCAATAGACAAGTGGGGTAGATATTCTCAGAGGACCAGCAGTTCATTGAAACTTGAGATAATTTTATAGTTAGACCAAATGACCAAAAAGCTCTTTTACAGCTACTTAAATACATTAATATTGATTTTATGATGCTATTTCTATTATTTTATAAGGGAAAGTAGTGAGAATATGAGGTGTTGGAGTCTGTTGCCCATTTTTATGAACTGGCCTGCTTGCCTTTTTTTATTAACCATTTCCTCATTTTCAAGGCAGCTGGTCAGACTATTCATGTACTAAGTGCTAGGTCAGAAAACAAGTTTTCTTTAAAAAAAAAAAAGGCAGAAATAAGTAATCTGGTAGACCTGGGACTTACCTCAGCACCTCTTTTACATAGTTTTGACCTAAAATTGGATTATTTTATTTACCTGTCAACAGAGCTGAGCCTCTTGTTGAAATGCTAATTGAGATCTCTCAAGCAAGTTTTAAAATATTTTCCTGTATGTTGTTTCCAGATCATTCTTAGTTATTGCTCTTTGAATGTTGCACCTAAACATGGGGCCCACAAAACCTTATTACCGTTGCCCAGGCTAATGATACTGTGCAGTTTGCTTCTAAGGCATGTCCTCAGGGCCTCTCTGAGTGGATATAGCCTTTGGTTTAACTAGTCTTATGTCCATAATTTTCTTAAAATTGCTAACCATTAAAAAAAAATCCTTTTGTTTTAGTTGCAAATCTCTTAAATACCAGGTCCCAACCTACTGAAGATGTAAGCCAATTGGTATCATTATGTGCTTAGATCCGTATGTATCAAGAATTCAATTTCCTCCATATTTCAGAACTTCAACCCACAGTAATGGTTGATTTATGTTTATACTGTATGCTCTAAGATGATTTTCCACAAATGCCTTCGTCTGGCAGATTATTGGGTCAGCTGAAAGCTGGCTTCTGAAATAAGTGATAATTAGTTCTGGACTGATACTCGTATAATTCCAAGGAGTTGCTCTTCAATAAAACTAGATGAACCCAGACTGCTTTGCTGTCTAACATTGGACCTTTCCAATGCCTTTTCTCCTTTTTATATTTAAAACTTTCAAGTTCTTAAAAATAATCAGCTCTGGTGGAAAATTTTAGCTAAAGAATTTTTATTTTTAGGCTTTGCATTCAACATGTCTTTTTTGGAAAAGCAAGTAAAATTTCATCAGGCAAGAGGGCACAGGCTTACTCATGTATGTATGATGATAGCATCTCCAAATGTGAGGATGGTTCTGAGTGGAGGATGGTGCTGAATGGACTGTGGTATCTTGGCATAAAATCAATTTGCATATTTCAGTCTCTTTTGTAAGACTGAGTGTAAAGAACTAGGGGCCCAAGGAAACTTACATCTTCCATGTTCAGGTATCTAAAAATTAGAAATTAAACAAACAAGACATTAAAAAGGAACAAAATTAACCTTTTTTCAAGAAAAAATATGGCACAAGAAATGGAAATTAGGGTCTCACTATATATATGAATGAGAAAAAAGAGAGGGAGGAAGGGAGAGAGAGGAGAGAGAGAGTTGGATCTGCTCCACTACCCCTTGAGCTCTGCTCATTTTGTCTTAGTTGTACATATGGTGCTGGAGTTAAAAGCTAGGGTTTCATACATGCAAGGCAGGCGCTCAACCAGTGAGCAACCTCCCTTGGTCTTAACTTTTTTTCTTTGCAAATGTATATTCATCTGTAAGGCGAGGCTCAGACTTAAAATTTCCTTGAAATCTTAAATACTTAACATCTTTGGGTTGTATGTGTGTAGGAGAGATGACTTTAGCTCTGTGTATGAAACCTGTTGCCCTTTCCACCACCAGCTCCTGTACTAGCACGTGTAGGCAGGCCTCTGTACATATGATTCAAGACAGACACCTTTTTCTTGGCCACTTCTGAAACCAAGAGGGGTTATGTATCAGGGGCACATTCTGTCCTTCGAAGAATGGGCCTGGAGAAAGTGACCAGTACAGGCCCTTGGCCTAATGTGTTTCTTCTCATTCTCAGTCTTCCTTCAGTAAGGTTGTGTCTGGACATGGTCCAGAATGCTACTTTTTAAAGTTTGGGACTTTGACAGGGACCCCTGTAAGAGAACTGCTGGTCATAAATTATTTCTTCATCATCAACATCACTGTAGTCTTTGTTAGAGGGAGGCAGAATAGTTGAAAAAGCAGTAGAGGGCTAGGAAAAGAGCGTACTTGGACAGTTACTGTTTTGCCTTATGTGTGACCCTGCTTTGAGCCTGGCCCCACCACATTGAAGGAAGCTTTGGTGCTGTGGTCTCTCTCTCTCTCTCTCTCTCTGTAACTTTATCTACAGTTTTTTTTTTTTTTAAAAGCATTTCAAAGGGCATTAAATTCCTCTGAATTTTCCCAGTTGACCAAATTATGTTTGTTTCCCATCCTTTGAATACTCTTTTAATCTTTTTCTATCACTTCATTCCCTTTGCAGTCTTAATTTCCATTACAATTTCTCAATTAGTTCATTGTATAGAGACATATTTAGGCATTTTACAACCTGAATAGTTGGTCTTGAGCATAGCATTGGACTATGGCAAATCTACAATAAAAATGTGTTGGCTTTCTAGGCTTCTGAATTTTGTTGGTTGTCTATATAATGCATTAGCTTTGATTATGGATAGCATCCTTCTAGTTTGAGGGCAATCACACCTCCAGTGTTGTGTATGTGGGTTATTTCTGAACCCACATTTTTAAAAATAATCCATGGAGGGGAGGAGGGGTATTCAATTCTGTCACTAAAAACAATCTCCTGGGAGCCAGCGAAACACACAGATAATGTTTATTCTCCATACTAAAAATAGGTGGGCTGGTATTTTTAGTTAGTCCTAAAAATATGGTGTCTGGACTCAAAGTCAGCTGTGGGTGCCTGTCTTTAGGGAATTGAATGAGTCCGGGAGTGCCGGAGGAGCCATTGGGGTCAGATTTACAGGGGAAAAGATTTCTAGGAGAGAAGCTGGGCCTTGCTACCAATTTAAGGTTTCTAGCTAATGAGGGTGTAGCTCAATTCAAACATTTTTAGAGTTAAGAGAAACAAAAATAAAAACAAAAACAAAGCAAACTCAAGGAATTATCGCGAGTATGAAGACCAGCATTTGTTATATCCCAGGCCATAAAAATGAACCACTTCTTCCCTGCATATGGGGGGGGGGGGAAGTGGTCTGGAATCACAACAAAATTAGTTTGCTTGGGTATAAATTTAAAACGACTTACCTGATTTTTTTTTTCTCTACTGTAATTTGCCAGAGTTAATTCATTCCCAAAGGATTTGCCTTTTCCCAGTTTACTATAAAGTTTTATTCAGTTGTATACAGTTTCCCCATCTACACACTAATCCCCAGACTAGATGTATGCTTTAAGAAAAACACTAGGTCTATAGTGTGTGTTTTTGTCATGTTCCTTGTATATACTTTTTGGGACCCCAAGTGTGGGAAAGGAAGAAAGTTCTTCATGGGCATTTAAATAGTTTTCAGAAATCTTTCCAGATCACCTACTCCCCCCCTTTCTTAATAGGCTAAATTTAGGGGGCCATTTCTTTACCAGGTCTTGCATATATCAGAGTACTGCTGGGGTTGAAAGCAGTGGTGAAGTCTTGAAAGGAATGGAGAGAAACAAGTTTAGCCAAAAAAAAAAAAAAAAAAGCTGAATGTTAGATCTGCCAAACTTAAAAATAAAATCAGAATTTGAGTTATTCCTGTATTGTATGACCAAGTTGTCTTCTTTGCCTAACTGACCTTAGACTAAGAATAAAAGGGACAAGAGGCTAACTCCAAATCATAAGGTTGCATGTAAGATTTAAACTAAACGCACCCATCATCAGAACACATTTGGGAGATTATTTTTTTATTTATTTATACTTTTTTAAAATAAAAACTCAGTTTGTTACAGGATTATAAGATTACAATGTATAGTTTCATACCATACCCACCACCAAAGCTCCGTGTCCCCATCCTCCAACCTCCTAGAGATGATCACCATAGTTCTTTTTTTTTTTTTTAACCACTTGTGTCTCCAAAGGTCTGTATCCTCATCCCCATTCCCATAGATAACCACTATAGTTCTCCCACAGTCTTAGAGGTTGATATATTTTTTCTTTCGTATACTCAATTCTCTATATTCCACATGAGTGAAACCATTCGGTAGCTGTCCTTTGCCTCCTTACTTTCTTCACTGAGCTTAATCTTCTCCAGTTCTATCTACTTTATCCCAAAGGACACAATATCATTTTTTAAAAATTGTTGAATGTTATTGTTTGAGTACATATCCCACAAATTTTTCTATCTAGTCATCTGTCGAAGGGCATTTTGGTTGGTTCTAAGTTTTTGCTATTCTGTTTGCTGTCGTGAATAAAACACAGGGTTGTATATATCCCTTTGAATCAGTGTTATTATATCTTTTGAGTATATGCCTCATAGTGGATTGCTGCATCATAAGGCATTTCCATTTATATTTCTTTAAGGATTCTCTATACTATTCTCCACAATGGCTGCACCAATTTGCATTCACACCAGCTGTGTAGTAGAGTTCCTCTCTCTCTCCATCCTCTCCAACATTTGTCTTCTCTCATTTTATTGGTGGAGCCTATTCTTATAGGTGTGAGGTGAAATATCAATGCAGTTTTAATTTGCATTTATATAATGATGAGTGAATTGGAGCATTTCCACATGTCTGTGGGCCATATGTAGCTCTTCTTTAAAAAAATGTCTATTCATATCTTCTGCCCACTTTAAAATATTTATTTATTTTTATATTACAGAATTACATGTCAACAAGGATTTGAATCCACACCATTTCCACCACCAGAGTTCTGAATCTTCTCTCTCCCCACTGCAATCCACCACAGTTCCCCTAAAGTTGTAGACATGGGCCAACCATCATCTCTACAACTATCTGTCCACATTTATATATATTTGCCACCCTTTTTTTCTGATTCAATCCTCTTTCCCCTCCAGGCCACTCATGACAACTTAACTACCTCCATATGTCCCTCTCCTTTTCCGTCTCTCTCTCTGGGTGCTGATGGAGCTGGAGTTCAGAGTCCTCTTATCTTCATCCTATCACTTCTCCCCCTCTGGGAGTATGGATCAAGGTTGTTTTGGGGGAGCAGAAGGCTGCCCACTTTTTATTATTTATCTTTAATTTTTTATTGGAGGGATTAATAGTTTACAGTCAACAATAAAATACTGTAACAAAAATAAATTTCAGTAGTTTTTACATGTATGACATTTCTCAGTTTCCCACATAACAGTTCAATACCCTCTAGGTCCTCCGACATCATGTTCCAGGACCTGAACCCTCCCCCACCCCAGAGTCCTCTACTTTGTTGCAATACACCAAACCCAGCCCAAGTTCTGCTTTGTTTTTTGTTTTATTTTTCAGTGTCTTTTAAATTTATTATTGGTGATTTAATAATGATCGACAAGATTGTGGAATAAGAGGTGTATAGTTCATACAATTCCCACAACCATTGCATTACATCTCCTCCCTTCCATTGGTAGTTTCTCTGTTCTTTATCCTTCAGAATTACATGTCAACAGGGATTTGAATCCATACCTACACTCACACTTCTGTAAGGAGCACAGAAGATCAGAAGTCTGGCTTCTGTAAGTGCTTCTCTGTTGGACATGGGCATTGTTCTTCCCACTTTTTAAAAAATATTTTTTATTGTTTTTTTTTGTTGTAGATATTATTGTTGTTGTTATTGGATAAGACAGAGAGAAATGGAGAGGGAAGGGAAAGATGGGGAGAGAAAGACACCTGCAGACCTACTTCACTGCTTGTGAAGCGACCCCTCTGCAGGTGGGGAGCTGGGGGCTCGAACCGGGATCCTTCTGCTGGTCCCTGCGCTTTGTGCCATGTGTGTGAAACCTGCTGTACTACTGCCTGACTCCCTTCTTCCCATTTTTTAGTTGGGTTGCTCTTTTCCTTTTTGTTGACCTGTATGAATTCTTCATAGGTGCTTGATATCAACCACTTGTCTGAAATCTAGTATGCAGTTATATTTTCTTATTTTCTGGGTTTCCTGTTTACCCTTATGGAATTTTCTTTTGATGTGTAGAATCTTTTTAATTTGATATAGTCATATTTGTTCATTCTTGTTTTCGTTTCCGTTGCCCATGGGGTGGAATCTCCAAATACATCCTTAATGTTACGGTCCTAAAATGTTTCACTATTGTGTTATTCTATGTGTTTTATAGCTTCAGGTGTAATATACATTCTTTGACCCATTTTGAGTTAATTTTGGTGCATGGTGGTGGTCTAGTTTCATTTTTTTTTTTGCATGTGGTTGTCCAACTTCACCCAACATCATTTGTTAAAGAGACTTTCTTTTCCTCACTGGGTAGTTGTGGCCCCTTTATCATATATAATGTGCTTGTACAATTTTGGGTTTAGTTCTGGGCTCTCTATTCTGTTCCATTGGTCCATATACCCATTTCGGTTGCAATTCCACATTGTTTTAACTACTGTTGCTTTGTAATATAAACTGATGTCAGGAATTGTGATGCCTCCACTTTTCCTCTTTTTCTTCAGGGGAGCTTTTGCTGTTTGTGGTTTTTTAAATTCCATACAAATTTTTGGATAAGTTGTTCAATTTCCTTGAAATTATGTCATTGGGATTTTAATAGGGATTGCATTGAATCTATAAGTTGTTTTTGGCAGGATTGCCATTTTGATGATACTTATTCATCCAACCTATTACTAGGGATGTTCTTCCATTTCTTTGTGTCATACTCTATTTCTGTTAATAATGTCTTATAGTTTTCAATGAAAAGGTCCTTTACCCCCTTTGCTAGATTTATTCCTAGGTATTTGTTCCTTGTGCCTCTGAAAGTAGCAGTATGACTCATCTGTTCTATTCCTACTTTATTGTTCCTGTTTATTAAGCATTTTGTCTTGCTTTTCCATCTTACTGCTATTCAGACACCAAGTTGCAGACACTATCATGATTCCATCCTGACTTCCCTGGGCAGACGACCTCACCAATATATCCTAGAACCTCACCTCTCCAGAGCCCTGCCCCACTAGGGAAAGATAGAAACAGGCCTGGGGTATGGATCGACCTACCAATGTCCATGTCCAGATAGGCAATTACAGAAGCCAGAACTACCACCTTCTGTACCCATAAAGAGTTTTGGCTCAGGGGGTCGGGCAGTAGTGCAGTGGGTTAAGTGCACATAGTGCAAAGCACAAGGACCCTGGTAAGGAGCCGGGTTGGAGCCCCTGGCTCCCCACATGCAGGGGGGTTGCTTCATGAGTGGTGAAGCAGGCAGGTCTGAAGGTGTCTATCTTTCCTCCTCTCTCTATTTCTCTCTGTCCTATCCTACAACAACAGTAGCAATGACAACAACAATAATAACGATGACAACAACAAGGGAAATGACAACAAAATGGGAAAAATGCCCTCCAGGAGCAGTGGATTTATAGTGCAGGCACCGAGCCCCAGCAATAAGCCTGGAGTCAAAAAAAAAATGGCCCATACTTTCAGAAGGGTAAATGATAGAGGAAGTAAAAGAGGGCTCTGCACCCCCATTCCACGAGGACCTAAAGTGTTTGTTACCAGGAATGTTGTATTTATACCATAAATGAAAGGGAAGCAAATCTGGACAACACCGGAGGAACGCAGGCACCCAAAAGACACCTAGTAAAAGGTTCAGGGGTGACTTACAAAGGAAGGGAACAGACTGTTGAAAAAATGGAAAAAATATACATATACATAGATATGGATAGTTACAGAATCAGACCATATTCGTGACCTTGGGAGTACTATTGCAGTTTCCAATGGAGGGGATGGGGACACAGAACTCTGGTGGTGGGAACCATATGAAATTATATCCCTATTAGCCTACAATTTTGTAAATCAATATTAAATCACTAATAAAAATAAAATAGGAAAAGAAAGAAAGTAGCAGGATGAACAATGATGACTTCATTATGTGACCAACAAACCTATATGTTGGGGTTCAACAAAAGTTGTCATTGAAAATGTTAGGAGAGAACAATGCCTCTCTGTGTTTTTTTAAATTAATTAATTAATTAATGCCACCAGGGTTATTACTGGTATTTACTGCATGCTCAATGAGTTCACTGCTCCTGGCAACTATTTTTTATTTTATAATTTTTATTTATAAAAATGAAACACTGGGGAGTCCTGTGTTGGCGCAATGGGTTAAGTGCAGGTGGCGTGAAGCGTAAGGATTGGTGTAAGGACTGGTGTAAGGATCCCAGTTCAAGCCCCGGCTCCCCACCTGCAGGGGAGTCACTTCACAGATGGTGGGTGAAGCAGCTCTGCAGGTGTCTATCTTTCTCTCCCCCTCTGTCTTCCCCTCCTCTCTCTGTTTCTCTCTGTCCTAACTATGACGACTTCAATAACAACAACAGTAATAACTACAACAATAAAACACAAGGGCAACAAAAGGGAAAATAAATAAATATAAAAAAATGAAACACTGACAAAAACCATAGGATAAGAGGGGTACAACTCCACACAGTTCCCACCAGCAGAACTCCGTATCCCATCCCCTCCCCTGATAGCTTTCCCATTCATTATCCCTCTGGGAGTATGGGCCAAGGGGCCTTATGGGGTACAGAAGGTGGACGATCTGGCTTCTGTAATTGCTTCCCAGATGAACATGGGCATTGACAGGTCAATCCATACTCCCAGCCTGCCTATCTCTTTCCCTAGTGGGGTGGGGTTCTGGGGAATCAGAGCTCCAGGGTTGTCTGTCCAGGGCAGTCTTATTGGCATCATGTTAGCATCTGGAACCTGGTGGCTGAAAAAAGAGTTAACATATAGAGCCAAACAAATTGTCGACTAATCATGAACCTAAAGGCTGGAATAGTGCAGATGAAGAGTTGGGGGTTCTCTGTTTTGTAGATAGTAGTCCTATTTTAGTTATATTCCAAAGAGCCCATGACTATACTAGTTGTTTTTTTTTTTTCCCCACTGAGTCTGAAATCTGATAAGCAGGTGGATCCAAGTTATTGTCTGGGGAGATGATGTCATGGCTAGAAAAGGACCAGAAAGCTGGATCAGGGAAGAGATTAGCTTCCAAATATGGGAAAAGTGTATAAATATTGTTGACTGTAAACCCCATCAATTTGATCTGATCTGGGGCCTATATTCAGCTTAGGAGCCTATGTAACCTCTGCATCCCTGTAGATCTTGTAGGGATCCTTTGTGGACCCTCTCCTTGGTCAGACCTGGTCTGCTAACCCACTCTGTTGTGCACCAGAGGTGGGTGCCAAAGAGGTCTAGACCAAGGACATCAGGGGTGAGCATGCTGAAATCTCTCTCTCTCTGGAGACCGCAGTAAGAGACGGAATCAGAGATCACTCAGGACACCATTGCCGGAATAGTGCATTTATTGTGCAGCAGAGCAGAGTATTTAAAGGGTGGTAGGGGGAAGTAGTGGTGAGGAAAGGTCTGTTAGTTAAGGGATACCTTATATGGTCAAGACATTTGGGGGTAGAGAAATGGTTAGGGTCTTTCGAAGTAACCATTGGGTAAGTGGTGGAGCTAGTTTGGGGAATGAGGAAGTGAAACTGCCAGCTAGCACAGAGCAGGGAGGTGGGTCTTTGTGTAGGGAAGAGAGGCTGACAGGGGGACTGAAACCTGCTAGTCAGGTTCTCCTGCTCAACCCTCGGGTGAGGGAGACTGACTGGTGACTGTACTTCCAGGCACTTGAGGGTGGTCCCCACTAGTGGTCCACACCATGCTTGACCTCAGCCTCACAATTTGCCACAGATTTGAGCTCACATTCTGTGGTCATGAGTAAGAACATTACAAGCTGCCCCAATTTCAGGACCCATCTTCCTCAGGTGGAACATAGAGTATGTTGTCTAGCCTCCCTTCAGAGGATGGAACATTCTTTACAGTGGTTGATCCAAGTTGAGGTCAAGGTCCTATGGGGGCCCACAAAGGGGTCTATTGTGTTGTTCCTGACAGAGATGATCTGTAACAATGGAAAGAGGGATCTATTCGAGGTCTAGGCCTGTTATGTCTATTTGGGAATTTTAGGACTCCCTGACTAGGTCCCTTAGCTGATGGGGTGGCCTGATAATGACTAAAGACTAAACTTTATTTTATTTGATAGGGCAGAGAGAAACTGAGCAGAGGTGACAAAGAAAAAGAATGAAAGAGAGACACCCATAGCACTGCCTCACTTCACCACCACCAGGCCTCTTGTGTTTTTATTTAAAACTATTTGGCATGGTGTTGGATAACATAATGGTTATGCAAAGAGACTCTCATGCCCGAGGCTCCCAAGTCTTAGGTTCATTCCCCCTCACCACCATAAGGCAGACCTGAGCAGTGCTCTGGTAAAAAGTAAAAAAAAAAAAAAAAAAAAAGATCATATATATATATATATATATATATATATATATATATATATATATATATAATTTGAAGATTCATGCAGGGTATAGTATCAGACTATTTTCTATATATGGATATATGGAAATAGAAAATTCTAACCTTTGGTTATACAATGGCACCATGTATTTACATATAGTTTTGAACATGGGGATGAGGAGCAATCTATTCTCATATCAAATTGTGTGATGTGACTGAAAAAGAAGCCAATGCCTTTTATGACGTTATATCTATGCCATGCCATGCCATCTGCCAAACAGATATGATTTTTTTTGCCTCCAGGGTTATTGCTAGGGCTCAGCCTGCACTACGAAGCCACTGCTCCTGGAGGCTATTTTTTTCCCTTTTTAAAGCCCTTGTTTATTATTGTTGTTATTATTGTTGTTGTTGTTATTGCTGTCATCAGATAGGACACAGAGAAATCAAGAGAGGAGGGGAAAATGGAGAGGGGGAGAGAAAGACACCTACAGACCTGCTTCACCACTTGTGAAGGGATTCTCCTGCAGGTAGGGAGCTGGAGGCTTGAACCGAGATCCTTACCCCGGTCCTTGCACTTTGCGCTAGGTTTACTTAACCCCGCTGCGCTAGTGCCCAGCCCCCAGATATGATTTTTCAATAGTGTGCTCCAATTGTATCTCCACAGTGAATCGTTTTAGATCTCTCATGATGAAAAACAAGAGCATTTTTAGGAGCATTTGCACTGTATTTTTCAGACTAATTCTTATATATGTATACTTTTCTTATTATAACCATTCTTAGATTGATGACCATAGTTTTGGAGCTATTATTTCATCCTAAATCTCAAAGTATAGTTTCTTTTTGACTTCTGAGACATGTGTCTCACAATTATCTACACTGGATAAAGATGGGAACACTGAAGGAAGGTCACACAGAAAGTTAGTGGCAAAGGTGAAAACCCACATATAGTGTCTATGGTCAAGCTAATTCTTGATCCTGGCAAGACAGTATTCTTCAGTTCTCCATCCTTTTTGACTAAAATAACAAGAGTTATTATCTTTCCCTGTTTTCTATTCTTTATACTTTTTTTTTTTTTGTGGGAGGAACTTGAGGATTTTTTCTGGTCTCCTGGAGCTTGTCTGGATACTTTTCCCAACAGACCTGGACATAGCCCTGTGTGTGTCTGTCACACTC
This sequence comes from Erinaceus europaeus, assembly GCF_950295315.1. NCBI lineage: Eukaryota > Metazoa > Chordata > Mammalia > Eulipotyphla > Erinaceidae > Erinaceus > Erinaceus europaeus. The sequence continues at coordinate 68,619,190 of NC_080162.1, read as the reverse complement.
AACAGGGCTGCAAATGGCAGGGCCCTGCTGTGACCTCACAGTCTTGCCTTTCTTCTTGGGCATTCAGGCTGGGATATATACATACCATTACCACATCATTCACAGCTTGCTGTCAGCAAGCCAAGAATCACATCACCTTATCCTGCACTCACATTAGCACGAATAATTTAAATCAACATTGCTGTTGGGTTGCATTGGGGGATACTGTTGTTGGGAAGGGAGGTTTGAGTCTACAGGGCTGGCTGACAGTGGTAGGTTTCTCTTGCTCTTGGTGGGCTCAAGTGCTTGTCTAAATACAGCTCCTTAACACTGCCTTGTTGTCTCGACCCAGCAGGCAGTGATTTTGCCTCCCTACTTCATAGCCTCTTTTTGTCAACAAAGTCTTGTCTTTGCAGTTTTCCTGGTGTTAGCCTGAGGGGTGCATGTCTGTGAGTGTGCTTGCTATGAAAGTTTCCCTCCCTGGTGGAGGAAAAGGAGAACAGAAATAAGTCAAAAAGCTCCTTAGAAATGTCCAGACTCATGCAGATTTCATTGTAAAGGTTACATGCTTATCTTCCTCCCTCAGTCTCTTGAGGCTATTATGTTGGCATATCATGACGCACCACAAACTTCAGCAGTCTCTAACTTGGACAACCAGCTAGAAGGCTAATTCAAAATACTCTTTCAGTCTCATTGGAGCCTTTCAGTAAGAGAAACAACAATGTTTGCTCACTGAACCTTGTTCCCCTCCTCCATGATAGGGACAGGGTGGAGAGAAGTATACTGTTGTCATGATGTTTCTTTTCCTGTAGTAACTATTAACACATCCCTGCATTCTTTTAGATCTTGGTTTAAAAAAATATTTTATTTTAATTACACACACACACACACACACACACACACACACACACACACACACACACACACACGGGGTGTGTGTGAGGGTGGGGAAGAGACAAACAGAAAGACCAGAGTACTGCTCAGCTCTGGTTTATGCTGGTGTGTTGGTGTGCTGGGAGTTGAAGTTGGGGCCTCAGAGCCTCAGGTATGAAAGTCTTTTGCATAACTATTATGCTGTTTTCTTCAGTGTGCAGTCATTAACACATGGATGCAACTTCTCACCCCCCCTGTGAAAGTTCTTTGCAGGACACTCTCACTCATAACCTGTCATTATATACCAGGACCCCAAGGTTCTCTTCAGCCCCTACCTCTTCCTCCATCCCCAGAGTCCTTTGCTTTGATGCACTATACCATGCCCAGTCCACATTTCACTGTGTTCTCCCTCCCTGTCCCTATTTATTAAGTTCAACCTGTGAGATTATTCACTATTTGTCCTTCCGATTTTGGCTTATCTCATTTAACATATCTTCAAGTTCCATCCAAGGTGACACAAAAAGGTGATTTCATCATTATTAGCAGCTGTGTAGTATTTCATATACTACACTTTTTTTTTTTTTAGCCACTCATCTGACATTGGACATCTAGGTTGCTTCCAAGTTTTGACTATTACAAATTGTGCTGCTATGAGCATAGGAATTCATACATCTCTTCTGATAGGTGTTTTTTATTTTCTGGGGGCAAATCCCCAGGAGAGAAATTGCTGAATCATAGGGTAAGCCCATTTCTAGTGTTCTGAGCAATCTCCAGACTGTTTTCCATAATGGTTGGATCTATTTATACTCCCACTATCAGTGCAGAAGTGCCTCCTTTTCCCGAAATCCTCTCTAGCATGTGTTATTCTTGCCCTCTCTAATGGATGGCATTCTCATGGATATAAACTATTCCATTGTTGTCTTTATTTCCATTTAAGTGATAATCAGTGACTCTGAGTACTGTGTCTGTTGGCCCTCTGGATCTCTTCCTTGGGGAAGTTTCTGTGTTTTTACTCCATTTTTTAATGGGATTTTTTTGTGTGCGTGCTAATTTTACTGAGTTCTTCATGTATTTTTGTTATTGGTCATTTATCTACAGTATGTTGCACAAAAATCTTCTCCCATGCTGTAAGGCGTCTTTCTGTTTGGGTGATGGTCCCCTTTGCTATGCAGAAGCTTTTCAGTTTGATGTACTTCCTTGATTTATTTTTGTTTTTGTTTCCTTTGCTGTTGATTTTGAGTATAAGCCAACTTTGACAGTCTGTCCTAAATTCCTTTTCCAGTTTGTCCCCTCTTCCTGCCCCTGTGACCATGCTCTTCTGTCTAAACAGTCCTGCCAGTGGCTTAAGTAACCTGAATAATGCCAGGTTTAATTTCCCATTATGAAGTTGTATTTTCTTTCTTTCTTTCTTTCTTTCTTTCTTTCTTTCTTTCTTTCTTTCTTTCTTTCTCTCTCTCTTTTTTCTTCCTTCCTTTCTTTCATTCTTTAAAATATTTTATTTATTTGATAGTAACAGAAAAACTAAGAGGGCAGGGGAGGTAAATGGGGCAGAGAGAGAGAGATTACAGCACTGCTTCACTCTGTCATCCTGTAGGTGGGGACTTGGAGCCTGAACCCAGGTCCTTGTGCATTGTAACATGTGAGCTCTTCCAGATGCACAACTGCCTGGCCTTTTCTCTTTTTTTAAATTTTGCTTATTGGCAACATGTACACATTCTATACAAAAAATTTTCATTAGTCTTTCTTTTTAGTTCTGCTACTGTATGGTTTTTAATTTTGGCGTAAGTATTTTCCCTATTGGGATCCCTTCATGAAAAAAGAAGACTCTGGTTTTACTTCGTTTGTCCTCTGAGTACATACTGAAGGTCTACTCTGTATATCAATAAGTAGTGATACAGTTGATGATTGGAAAACCACAAAATAACTATTTTATGAGAAAATGAATTAATCCATGGTTTGGTTTAGTTGTGGTTAATATTACATATGTATTTAATCACAGTTTCACAGGCTGGTTCTTTTTTATGTATTTTTTTTTAAGTGAAAGAGATAGAGACTAGAGCACTACTCAGCTCTGGCTTATGATATAACTGGGGTTTGAACCTCAGATGTCAGAGTCTAAGGCATGAAAGGCTTTTGCATGACCATTATGCTGTCTCCTCAGCCCCACGGTCTAATTCTTGAAACACATTTGCCAGTTGTTTGGTGATTTGACTGTATTCTGAGGATTTGACCAGAGCACAATTCTCCATTCATGTGTGAGACAGTTTCCAATCTAAGGGTAAAGGTAGCTATAAATAAAAGTAATTACCATCAATGCCAGATCACTTCCCCCATTAGGGTAAATAAAAGTTATTAATGTTTAGACATCAATGCAAATTGTAAACCCTTCTCTTTCTAGCCTTTTCCTGAAGTGGGTGCAGCTGCTAAACAGTTCTGGTCTGATTTTGTCACCTCAAGGTCCTCATACCTCTTTGTTCTGTTACTTCTTTGATCCTTTAATGGGGGGCTCTATGTGTGTTAAGATCTTCTCTGTATGCGTAGTTGTCTGCTCATGCCTCAGTTTTATTTCAGACAATGTTTTCTCACATGGCAAGTAGACACCTTCTTAGCCTCTTTCACTTTAAACTCTCTTCTTTCAACTGTTGTCTGATAAGATCTAAACATTCTATACAACCCTGTTTCTGTGTGACTGTCTCTTTACTTCTGGGTTCATTTAAAATAATCATTCCAGGTGATTTTTATGCATGCAATATGAGAACCACTCATAGAGAAAGGTTTACCTTTTTTAAAATATTAAATACACCTGGATGTTAGGTCTAACCCTGTCGCTTCGTAGCTGAGTTTTGTGGAAGAACTTAACTAGTATTTATATTCATAAAATGGGGATAATGAGAATACCGGGTTGACCTATGTTTATCTCTTGTTACTGCCTTTAGATTTTGTAAACTTTTTATGGTAGATGGGATTTAGTGAAAAAATAATTTTTTTTGTCATTATTGGCAGTCAGAAAATAAAACTAGGGGACAAGATATGAAGGCTGCTTTGTGGGTTGGAGGCAATCTGAACTTTTCTAACTGCAGTGCTGTAGTAAAATACGAAGAGGCGAGAAAAGCCAAACAAGGTGAGGATGGGAGGAAGCATTGTGAGTGTGTGGAAGAAGAAAGGGTCTGAGGTATACATTGCATTAGTTTATTAGTGCTGATGGAACAATGTTCTACAAACTAAATGACTTAAGTGAATGATATTACTTCACAATTCTGGAAGCTGGAAGTCCAAGATCAAGGTGCTGTCAGGGTTGGATCTTTCTAAAGATTGGGAAGGAGGGTCTGTTCTATACCTCCCAGTTCTTGATAGACTATTATCAATCATTGGCATTTATTGGATTGGAAATACGTCACCCTGCCCTCATCTCCCTGTGTGCTTATCCATTCATGTGTCTAAATTTCTTCCTTTCATAGGTCACAATCATATTGCATTTTTTTCTTTTCCTTCTGATGAATACTTCAAGATTGACTCTCCTAGTCACTTTCAAATAGAAAATACAGTTAGAATGGCTAATCTTATTTCATCTATACCCATGCCTATTCTCTCCTTTTTTTGTATAATTTATTTATGAAGTAAAAAATATCAACAAGACCATAGGATGAGGGGTACAATGTCACATAGTTCCCACCACCAGAGTTCTATATCCTATCCTATCCCCTGAAAGCTTTCTTACTCTTTATCTCTCTGGGAGTATGGACCCAGGATCATTATGGGGTGCAGGAGGTGGAAGGTCAGGCTTCTGTAATTGCTTCTCTGCTGAACATGGGTGTTCTCAGGTTCATCCATGCTTCTAGCCTGTTTCTATCTTTCCCTAGTGTGGCAGGTCTCTGGAGAGGTGGGGATCCAGGGTACATTGGTGAGGTTGTCTGCCTGGGGAAATCAGGCTGGTGTCATGGTAGCATCTGCAACTTGGTGGCTGAAAAAGCATTAAGTTATAAAGCAGAAGAGATTGTTTCATAATTAGGAACCTAAAGACAAGACTATAATAGATGAGATTTGGGGGTCTCCATTTTGGAAGAAGCTAGTAGGTATATCTTAAGGGGCCCATGACTTTACTAATTTTTGCTTGCTCCTGACAGCTAACATGCAGGTAGACCAAAGGTATTATCTGGGGAGATGGTTGGAAATAGGACTAGAAAGCTGCATCAGGGAAGAGAGTAGCTCCCAAATATGACCTATTCTCTTTTTCTAATGCTATTTGTAAATATGCTACACATACCATTTTTTAGTTTTTATTTTATATTTATTTATTTATAAAATGGAAGTAGTGACAATAGATAACATTTTTTTAAATTTGAAGTATAATTTTATTGATAGAATAAGGAGTGGGGAAAATACTTTTGTGTGGTGACAGGTTAGATATGAATATTTTCTTTTATATATTTGGGAGTCAATTTATAGTGCCTGAAATTGAAAAATACCAAAGCAGCATAATGTGATTTTTATTTTTTATAACCAAATATCACCTAGAGGAAAAAGTGCTTACTTTGGAGGAAGAACTGGCAGCAGTTGGAAAGAGTGAATGGAGCTGAGAAACTGCTGTTTTGGTAAAGTCCATACTATATTTTACACTTAAAATTATGTGCCTATATAACTATAAAAAGTAATCCAAGAGCATGTGGGTAAAGGAAAGGTATTGAAAGATATACTCCAGCAAAATGGAAAAGTAATTACACACACACACACACACACACACACACACACACACACACACACACACACTTCTACTGGTTTACCACACAAAACTGGAGTAGGAAGGCAAAGGACTATGGGGTATTTGGAACTTTCATATTTTATGTAAATTTAATTATTTATTTTTAACTTTTTATGACTTAATAATTATTTACAAAATTATAAGATAATGGGGGGTTTATAATTCCAGACCATTCCCACAACCAGAGTTCCATGTCCTCATCTCCTTCCATCAGAAACTACAATAGTTCTCCCATGGTCATGGATATAGTTTGACTATATATCTATATCTATCTATCTATCTATCTATCTATCTATCTATCTTCTCTATATATATTCTTGACCATTCTTTATTAGTGATTTAATAGTGATTAACAAGATTGTAGGGTAAGAGGGTTACAATTCCATACAATCCCCACCACCAGAGTTCTGTATCCCATCCCCTCCATTGGAAAGCTTTCTATTCTTTATCCCACTGGGTGTATGGACCAAAATTCTTTATGGGGTACAGAAAGTAGAAGATATGGCTTCTGTAATTGCTTCTCTGCTGGACATGGATAGTGGCAAATCAATCCATACCCCTAGCCTGTCTCTCAGGGACAACTATTCTCATATCTGACTTGATAGACTTTAAAATAAATAAAATTAAAAAAGATAGGGATGGACACTACTTAGTGCTCAGTGGATCAGTCAATCAAGAGGACTTAAAAATTATTAACATCTATGCACCCAATGAGAAGCCATCTAAATACATCAAACATCTACTGAAAGAGCTACAGCAATATATTAACAGCAACACAGTCAGAGTAGGGGACTTCAACACCCCACTCTCTCAACTTGACAGATCATCCAGGCAGAAAATCAATAAAGACATGAGGGAGCTAAATGAGGAGATAGATAAACTAGAACTATTGGACATTTTCAGAGTCATTCATCCCAAGAAACTGGAATACACATTTTACTCAAGTCCACATGGGTCATTCTCAAGGATAGACTTAGGCCACAAAAACAATATCAGCAAATTCAAGAGCATTGAAATCATTCCAAGCATCTTCTCAGACCACAGTGGAATTAAACTAACACTTAACAATTAAGAAAAGATTAGTAATAGTCCCAAAATGTGGAAGCTCAACAGTACACTACTTAACAACTCTCAGGTATCAATTTTTTGTCTGTATGTATTTCATGACCTCTATAACATCACAAATACCTATAATATGAAAAAAAAAAAACTAACAGAAACTTCTTGCTGTTAACAAATATTCAGTATTCAGGCAGGGGTAGATAGCATAATGGTTATGCAGAGACTCTCAGGCCTTTGCCTCCAAGGTCCCAGATTCAATCCTCCACAACACCACAAATCAGAACAGTGCTCTGGTAAAAAACAAGAGAAAGAGAGAGAGAGGGAGAGAGCAAGGACAAGGGAGAGAGAGAGGGGTACTAAAAAATTCAGTATTCTCACAATTGCAGGAGTTTATTAAAAACATGATAATCCATTTTCCTGACTCTATTTTGCTGATTTTATTTCTATGGTGTGGTGTTAACATGTATTCCATGCACTTAGTTTACATCTAAATGTTTAGTAACATCCAATTTAATATTTTTGCCATGGAAAGTGATATTACCCAATCAAAGATTCATTTTGCTCACCACTCAGAAGACCAGTGAGCCTGGAAATAAAAGCTGGTATGATAAAAGTAGATTTAATTAATTGCTAGCCAAATCTGAAAAGATGACAGATTCATGTTTCAAAAGCCCATTTTATTCTGAGGTGAGCTTCCAGGGTTTGTAAAGGATAATGAGCTAATGGGAGAGGAGAGTTCCAGGCATGTTGTATCTGCCTGACATAAATGATTCTGCCATGTGGTTGTCTGTCCAGCTGGATATGGTATTGTCACAAGGTTGTTTGTCAGACTGGAAAGGGTCCTGTTAGTGGAATGAATGACCAGAGTCCAGTAATCTCTAAAGCTTCAAGACAGTATCATTTTTCTCTGGGCAGACAACCTCACAATGTGTCCTAGAACCTCACCTCTCCAGAACTCTACCCAACTAGGGAAAGATAGAAATAAGCTGGGGGGGGGTCATGGTGGTGCACCTGGTTTAGCATACTTGCTATAATGTGCAAGGGCCTGGGTTCAAGCCCCTGGTCTCCACCTGCAGGGGGGAAACCTTTGTGAGTGGTGAAGCAGTGATGCAGGTGTCTCTCTGTCTCTCTTTCTCTCTGTCTTTCCCTGTGTTCTCAATTTCTGACTGTCTCTGCTCAATAAATAAAGATTAAAAAAAAAAAAAAGAAATAGGCTGGGAGTATGGATCCATCTACCAAGGACCATGTACAGTGAAGAAGCAATTACAGAAGTCAGAACTCCTTCTGCACCTCAAAAATAATTTTTATCCATTCTCCCAGTAGGGGAGAAATAATAGGGAAAGATGACCAGAAGGCTCTGAACTCTTAACTCCGTCATGATCCAGAAAGAGAAGAGCAATTAGAGAGGGACATTTGGATGTGTTGATAGGTTTATGTGTAACTTGGAAAAGAAGAGAAGATGAGACCAAAAAAAAAATAGGAATGAATATATACAAATATAGAAAGATAGCTGCAGAAATAATAGTTAACCCATAGGAAAGTTGCTATAGCTTACAGTGGAGGAATTGGGGATTTAGAACTCTGGTGGTGGGAATGGTATGGAGTTATACCCCTGTTATCTTGTAATTTTGTAAATTAATATTAAATCACAAATATAAAATTAAAAAGGATAGTATCACTAAGCAATACCTACTCTCCTAGGTTCATCTTTTCCCAGAGGTCCCCGTGACAGGCTTTTGGTTTTAACTTTTGAAGTACCTATGTGGAGAGCAAGATAAAGTATATAATACACATCACTTACAGTGATAACAGTACAAAATATTTTATGATATTAACCACCATTGATACTAAATGTCCAGGTCCATTAACTTACTAGTTCTTGCAAAAAAACAATGATATTCTATCACTACTTATTTATATGCTAGATGGAATAGTTCTATAACTACTGTTTGCCTACATGCTGCTATAGTTAATAAAAACTTGTTTCTTTTCTATTTTTATTTTTGGTATATTCTTTATTAATTGAACAGAAACAGGCAGAAATCAAGTGGGAAGGGTGTGACAGAGAGGGAGAGAGGCAGAGAGACACCTGCAGCTACTTCACAACTTGTGAAGCTTTCCCCCTACAGATGGGGACTAGGGGCTTTTACCTGAGTCCTTGCACATTGTAACATGTGCTCAAGCAGGTGTGCCACCACCCAGCACTTTGTTTCTTTTATTTTACTGAGTATCTTCCAATGTCAGCCAAATAGTCTGTTAAGTAGTTTTGAACCTCAATTACCTCAACATTAGTGTTTTAATTTATTATGGTTATTATCCTTATTGGCCTTTATTAACTTATTACTATGTTATCTTTATTAACTTGAGTTGTTGCATCTTTGGCCAGAAAGCATCGTTTCAAAGTGACTCTTGAGTAGTTTGATATAACTTTAATTATCTTTAATTGTGATTTCTTGCAGTCTGGAATAAACTGCTTGCTTCTAAGCAAGGAAAACTGAACATTGGGTGTGTGTGTGGGGGGGTGCCAACAACAAACCTGAATTGAAACATCAAATTGTGCCAATATATATTCATATCTCTTCTCCTCACTTTACTTGAATAGATTGTTTGCCTAAGTATATGTGAATCCATTCATAGAGGAGTAGTAACCAAGAAATCATGGCTCTATGATACGCACACAGCTTGGACTTGTGCGTAGATTTTTTTTTTAAGCAGTTAACAAATAGCATGGAATAATTTCTTGTTCAATTGCGCTTTCCTCTGAAACAGCTTTCTCCCATCCAAGTACTAACCAGACCTGACCCTGCTTAGCTTCCGAGATCAGATGAGATCGGGTATGTTCAGGGTGGTATGGCTGTAGACCTTGGACAGCTTTCTATTCTTACTGATCAAGTCAAATGATACATAATGTTTGAATTTTTTTTCTCTTCTTTCCTTCTTCCTTCCTTCCTTCCTTCCTTCCTTCCTTCCTTCCTTCCTTCCTTCCTTTCTTCCTCTTCTTCTTCTTCTTCTTCTTCTTCTTCTTCTTCTTCTTCTTCTTCTTCTTCTCCTTCTCCTTCTCCTTCTCCTTCTCCTTCTCCTCCTTCTCCTTCTCCTTCTCCTTCTCCTTCTCCTTCTCCTTCTCCTTCTCCTTCTCCTTCTCCTTCTCCTTCTTCTTCTTCTTCTTCTTCTTCTTCTTCTTCTTCTTCTTCTTCTTCTTCTTTTTTTTGTGATGCACTTGATCACTTGGTCCCAAGATCCTAGGGAACTGTGCCAGGATAGCCTGAGGGTGCTTCTTCCTGAGCACCATATTAGGGAGCTACTCTTTTCCCTGATGCAGCTTTCTGGTCCTTCTGCCAGCCATGACATCACCTCCCCAGACAATAATTAGAATCCACAAGCATATCAGATTTCAGGCTCAGGCAAACAAACAAACAGCCAAACCAAACTAAAACAAAACAAAGCAAAACAAAAAAAAAACAAGACTAGTATAGCCACAGGCCCATTGGAATATAACTAAAATATGTCTACTAGCTATCTACAAAATGGAGGATTCCCCCCAACTCTTCATCTGCACTATTCAGCCTTTAGGTTCAGTTTGTTTGGCTTTGCATGTTAACTCTCTTCTCAGCCACCAGGTTCCAGATGCTAGCAGGATGTCAACCAGACTTCCCTGGATAGACAACCCCACCAATGTGTCCTGGAGCTCTGATTCCCCAGAACCCCGCCCCACTAGGGAAAGAGAGAGGCATGCTGGGATTATAGATTAACCTGTCAATGCCCATGTTCAGCGAGGAAGCAATTACAGAAGCCAGACCTTCCACCTTCTGCATCCCACAATGACCTTGGGTCCATACTCCCAGAGGGTTTAAAGAATAGGAAAGCTATCAAGGAAGGGGATGGGATACAGAGAGTTTTGTTGGTGGGAATTGTGTGAAGTTGTACCCCTCTTATCCTATGGTTTAGTCAATGTTTCCTTTTTATAAATAAAAAAAATTTTTAAAAAGCAGCCAGAGTGGTGATATTTATGTGACATGCTATTTAAAATAAGCAAGCAAGCAAACAAACAAATAAACAACAACAACAGCAAAAGAAAACAACCCAAAAACAGAAAAAGCAAAGAACAGAAAAGAAATTCATGATCTGGGTGCTGATTCTACCAGCCAGGTAGGAAGTAAGGAGGGACAGACTGCCACTACCCATAGCTGAGCTCTGTATCTCTGCCCACATAAGGGACCATGGAACGGTTGTCTCCTATAAGCCTGGAGCTGCTGTTCTGGAACCACCCATGAAAAAGGAATCACTAAATTCACCACTTTACTCAGTCATAGCTTGGTTAGATTGAACAAGAGATCTTGTCTCTAGGAGGCTGAATCTGGAAAAAGGCTCCTAGTTTTTTTTGTGTGATATTTACTTCATCCAACCACTATCACTTATGCAAGGACAGAGTTCTAGGAAGGAAGCAAAAGGAAAAGGTATGTCTGATGACAAGAAGATTTTTTTTTTTTTTGCCTATTTGCCACATTTGACCTCTTACTTGTAACACTACTATGGACAATAAAGTTGAATTTGAAGGAGGCATGAAGAACATGTCAGAGAAGGCAGTGGTACAAAAGGGACTACTCTTATTTTGATATGTTTCTTTTGGTGAATTTTCAGTTTAAAGTGTTAACAAGTGCTTATAATGTAGCCAGACTGTTGCACCAGCGGGTGATAATGGTGATGACAGCACTGAGCAGGGTCTTTTTACTAACAGAAGTGGTCCTCTGGAAAGTTTTTCTTTCAGGGGACTTTGGGTATATGCTGCCCATCATTTCATTCATTTTTGTCTGGATTGAGGCATGGTTCCTGGATTTCAAAGTATTACCCCGAGAGGCAGAAAACTGTTAATAATTCAAGGTATTTTGAGAGGGCAGTACTGACACCTGTTTTTTTTTTTTTTTCTTCTGATGTACTCCGTTCTTTAGCCTGAAGCAGGATCTGAAGAAGAAGCTGAAAACAGGACTTTTAGAACTATGAATACTACTTTCATTAAATGTCAAGAACTCTCACTGGAAAATATAAAAAAACTGACAGAGGATCTTCTGATTAAAAGTTGAAATGGTAGCATCCACTTCTGAATTTATGGAATGGCTAAAAAGAATTTATTTGTGGCACTACCTTGCAAACCTTGCATCTTACCCATCTACATTTAGTAGTCTGCCCATGACTGTTAAGATAATTTAATGATCTAGCCCATATACTCAGTGAGACTGTTTTTATCTATTGATGAATAATTACAGAAAAGTCTTATTCTGTATTAAGAAGTCAAATACTTCTTAATATAGCAGAATGCTGTATTTTTTAGTAAGTAAAATATCTTTTTATTTTGATTAGCAGAATGGATTTTTTTGTTTCATGTTTCAGATTTATTTCATAATTCTATTTAACACCCTACAGTTCCCTTGTGTTCTTTGTCCAATTTTGAAAAGTAAAAAAATTCAACATAACAAGAAATGTATGGTCTGTAGTTCATGTTTATAAAGATTTATTGTTGAGGGGGCTGAGCGGTAGCACAGAGGGTTAAGCGCGCATGTTGCAAAGTGCGAGGATCGGTGTCAGGATCTTGATTTCGAGCCCCCGGTCACCCACCTGCAGGAAGGTCACTTCACAGGTGGTGAAGCTGTTCTGCTGGTGTCTGTGTTTCTTTCCCCCTATCTGTCTTGCCCTCCTCTCTATTTCTCTGTCCTATACAACAGGAATAACAGTAACAAGGGCAATGAAAAATGGGGGGAAAATGACCTCCAGGAACAGTGTACTCATAGTGCAGTCACCAAGCCTCAGCAATAACCCTCAAGGCAATAAATAAATAAATAAATAAGAAGATTTATGGTTGAAAAAGTATATTCACATACCAATTTGTTCTAAACAGACTTAAATGTCTTCTAATATAGCAGGTTGTCAAGTAATGTTCATTCCCTTTAACACTTATTGAGTTATAATGTTGATGAGAAAAAAACAAAAGAATTCTTCTCCAGGAGACTGTGACATTCACAAGCTCTCACTATGACTCCAGGGAACTTTCTCTGATCATTTCATTTTCCTCGCAGCATCTCTTCTCAAAGTTATGCACATTAGGTCTGTTGGTATGTCTAAACTGTCTTGCTATATATGCCCTGAGCTTTATGGACAGACTTACTATGTTCACCCTGAATCGGTGTAATCTGGTTGGAGAATGAATGAAAACACATCACTATTTAATGTTAGAAGTATTTGACTCCTAAGCCAGAAGTTTGGTGCTGTTTTTGTGATCGGAAATTTACCAAAGTAACTTAATTATTCTTTATACCACTTAGCCTATGGTAAACTGGTTTCATTATACATAATCTACTGAAAGTTAGTTTTTAAGGGCTGATGGCTGATGTTACATGAGAATTTTCTGTAACTCAATTGATCCTATGTTTTAAAATTTTAATTAAAATATTAAAGTGAAGTAAAATTAAAAATTCAGTTTCTTAGTTGTACTAGCCATATGTCAAGACTTAATAGTCATATGGGTGTTGGACAGTGCATATCTAATAATGTGATCCGTTGTCACAATGTATACAAACAAAGATAGGTTTTCTCTAGAAATTAATTGGTGGTTTTTCTTCTTAGTTTAGTAGTGTTGTTGTTTTCAGGAGATCATATTTTTTTTCCCTAAACCCCTGAGATAATATTTTCCCATTAAACCTGTGGACATGGTCCTGTTACAAGAAAAAGACATTTTTTTTCTCTCATAAAAATGGGTCAAATTCTTTATTTTTCCCATAGGACTGAATTTAGTCACTTTGCTTGCTACATATGATGTACTTTTGTATTATTTTTCTAGCTGTCCTGTGGGGACTTGGGTGTTTTTTCAGCTTGCAGCTGCACTGTTGTTGGGTCAACTATTAGCTTAGTCTTTTGAATTACATAACAAATATTCTGGCTCCCAGGAAATGAATGGTACCAGGACAAATTTATGCCAATTTAGGTGTAATATCATTTAATATGTCTTGTTCCGTGTAAGTAGTTAGGGCTATAACAATAAGGTGATACATTTGAATTTAACACTATTTTTTTAAAAAAGAGAACAGTAAAGGGGTTGGGATTCTTTAAATTTCTGTATTAACTGTGAAAAGGTACAATCTGGAAAACGAGAGAGATCTTAGAACTGAACTCTGCGATTGAAACTGAACTTAAACATTAGTCAAACTACCATTATTCACAGGTCCAGATGTCTACAAGTAAGTGAAAGCAAGGAAGTTACAGACTATTTAAAATTAAACCCCAGTATAGAGGACTGGGCGGTGCTGCACCTGGTTAAGCACACATAGGAAGGACTGGTGCAAGGATTATGGTTTCAGCCCCAGGCTCCCCACCTGAGGGGGTGGGGTAACTTTTTTTTTTTTCTTCGTGTTTTTTTCTCTCCCTTTCTGTTTTCCTCTCCCTTTCTGTTTTCCTCTCCTCTCTCAATTTCTTCTGTCTTATAAAATTAAAAAAAAAATTTAGTAGAAATAAGATGGGAAAAAAAATGTCCTCCAGGAACAGTGAATTTGTAGTGTAGGCACCAAGCCCCAGTGATAATCCTGGAGGAAAAAAAAAAAGAAAGAAAAGAAAGCCTAGTACATACAGTTCACAGCTACATCATACTAAATGGTGGAAAATAAAAATAATATCTTATAAGATCAAAACCATCAAGATCTAAGATTAAGGCAAGGATGCATACCCTTGCCACTTCTACAAAACACTAGAAATACTAGCTAGAGCAATTAGAGAACAGAAAGAAATAAAACACATCCAAATCAAGAAGGAGTAAAATATTCATCAATGGTATAATTTCATATATATGGAAAAAACCCTAAAGATGATCAATTCTAAACAACTATTAGAATAAACAAATTCATCAAAATTGCATGCTATACATCAATATACAAACATCATTTGCATTTTCATAACCAGATAAAATAATTTTAGAAAATTGAAAGAAAGCAGCACCATTTATAGTAGCATCAAAGCCAAAATGATACGCAGTAATTAAATGAAAGACTTTTGCACTGGAAACTGTGAAACTATTTAAAGAAGCTAAGAAAGCATAACTAAACATGCCATCTTATATTCATGAATTACAAACTTTTATTGTTAATATGTTCATAGTACCCAATGGCTTGAAAATTTAATAAAATTTCTGGTTTTTTTTTTACAGAAATGGAAAATTTTATGGAATTTTAAAAAAGTCTCTTAATAGAAAAAAAAAGTCTTGAGGAAGAAGAAGAAGAAAAAGAAGGAGGAGAAACATCCTGATTTCAAACATAATGAAAGGTAAAGTAACCAAAACAGTAAAGTCCTGTAATAAAGAGAGATAAGGGTTCACCCAGTTTCAAGAGAGTAGAGAGAGTCCTCACATTTTTTATGTAAATAAAAACCTCTTTATTCTGTAGGCAATAGTTACCACTGACTTTCAGGATTCACACTTTAGTTTAATTTCCCACAATACCATAATTTTGTGAGGTGAAGTAGAGAGAGCTGTGAAAATAAATATTACTGATGTCTCACTGTAGGAAATTTATATGGCAAACATTAATTTTTTCATTGAGTTATCCTTCCTCTTTGGCTAAATAAATCCAGTTTTGGTAGAAGTATAATATCATAAAGGAAAATGTTCACGTATCTATTTTAATATAACAAACTATAACATAATTTAATGAAATAGTATCTTATTTTATTGTTTGATTTTGTTGTTGCTGCTGGGACTTCACTGCTTCAGGCCTGCTATTTTAGACAGACTGAGAGACACAGGGGAAGATGCCACAGAACCAAGGCGTCTTCCCGTATCGTATGTTGGGGGCTGCTCGCAAATCTTGGCCATGTATTTTGTTTTATCTTTATGTTTTGTGACCAGGTATTTGAGAGGATGATATTGAATAGAACTATTTACTAGAATTAATTTATTTGCTAGGATTGCCTAGAAGGTCTAAGATGGTTTTCCTCATGCAACTGTGCCTTGGCACACATATTTGGAAGGCTAGGCTCAGCTCTGTCCCTTTCTTCGTGTGATCTCAAGGGTTCTCAATGGATTGAGGAGCCATGGCAATTCACTACTCCTACAGTCTACTGGCTAAAACAGTTACAAGGTTCATTTAGATTTAGGGAAATAGACTACCTCTTTATGGAAGGGTGGGAAGAGGGGGAGAGCAAAATTATATTTTAGAAAAGCATGTGTAGTTTTTTTTTTCCTACTAGGGTTATTACTGGGGCTCTGCATTTGCATAGATTCTAGCAGTCCTAGTGGACGTATTTTTTTTTTTTTTACTAGAGAAGGAGAGAGAGAGAGATAGAGATTTAGAGAGAAGGAGAGACACCACAACACTTCACCACTTGTGAAGTGTCTTTCGTGTAGATGTTCCCATGTGGTGTCTAGGGATATGAACCTAGGTCCTTGAGCATGATAAAGTATGTGTCTACTGAGTGAACTATTTCCTAATCCCCATTGCTGGCAGTTTTTAAAATAAAACCAGTCAACTGAAAGGTGAAGAAAAAAAATCTCCAGTGATTTAAAAATCAGGTTCAGGGGCGGAGGGTAGATAGCATAATGGTTATGCAAACAGACTTTCATGCCTACGGCTCCAAAGTTCCAGGTTCAATCCCCCCGCACCACCATAAGCCAGAGCTGAACAGTGCTCTGGTAAAGAAAAGAAAAATCAGGTTCATTGGGCTGGGAAGATAGCATAATGGTTATGCAAACGAATTTCATGCCTGAGGCTCTATGATATCATATTCAATCTCCATCCCTACCATCAACCAGAGTTGTGTGTGTGTGTGTGTGTGTGATTAAAATAAATAAATACTAAAACCAATCAGGTTTATTGATTCCAAGCTAAGAATAATTGCCTGTGTCAAAGTATTGAGATCATTTGCTAAGTTAAAGGAATTAGGGATACTTAGTTCTTTATTTTCAGCCTGATTATATTGTATACCTCTAATTTATTTATTTACCATTAGGGTTATTGCTGAGGCTTGGTGTCCTCACGACTCCACTGTTCTCATTGGTCACTTTTTTAATGTTTATTTTCTGAGAGAGAAAGAGAGAGAGAGAGAAGAGTTCAACCTCTAGCACCCCTTCATTACTTGTGAAGCTTTCTTTCTGCATGTGGAACCAGCAGGGGCTTGAACCTGGGTAGCTGTGCGTAGTAGAATGAGCCACAGCCCAGTCCCTAGTTTATTTATAGGTTGACATCTACTAATGTGTTATCTGAAAAAAATCTTGGTTTTAGGGCTCCTAAGTGCAGAATTTGACTCACTGGTTTACCTAAAATTCTAGTTCATTTTGTTTAATTTGACAAGAGAGATCCATCTATCAATCCTTTGCTCTGAGTTTCAAAATTAGTTTAATGTCTGCTATGTGCCAGATATTGTTTTAGGTGCTAAAGTTACAGCATTGAAACAATATAGACAGCGTTTCTGGACCATTCAGTTCACAGCTTCCATATTTCTAGATAAAAAAGTTGCTCAAAACAAGGCAAAGGGGACAGTTATGACCAGTGAGAATTGGGAATAGAAACAGAATGTCTGTAAGATGCTAATGGTATGAGAAGTACTTCCTCCTTAAGCAGTTCATAAACACATTGGGAGAAGTCCATTTCTTTTTGTCCATGTGGGGAAAATAAAATGTATTGGTGAATATTGAGGAAAACTCTTTGGGAAGACTGAAATAACTTTAAATTTACCAGAAGGCTATAAATGAAATGAACTGTTATGTTCACTGGATCTGAAAAGAGAAAAGTTCAGGCAAGGAAGTCCCAAGGAGTTATTCTTACCAGTGTAAGTGACCTTAAGTCCTTTTCATTCCCCCTTGCTGCTACTTGGAAACAATGAAATGTGGAAAAATTCTGCTTATTTTTATTTTAGAACTCCAGAAAAATGTTAATGAGTATAAAGATGATTTATAATTTTAGTATTTAATGATTATTTCTGCAAATATTTTGAAATATTTTCTCAGTTTATTCCTATATGAGCATATATATATATATGTATATATACACACATATATATGACATACTATTTCTAAGCTATAGTTAAAGCCATTTATCCAAAATTATTGGGGTATACACTATAAATAATTCTCTTTAACAATAAAAACAAAATAAAAATGTGCTTTTCCCTACTAAATAACTCTGGAATTCAGAGTTCTTAGTGGTTATGTAAGATTATAATGTATGGGGAGTCGGGCGGTAGCGCAGTGGGTTAAGCGCAGCTGGCACAAAGTGCAAGGATGGCGTAAGGATCCCGATTTGAGCCTCCAGCTCCCCACCTGCAGGGGAGTTGCTTCACAAGTGGTGAAGCAGGTCTGCAGGTGTCTATCTTTCTCTCCCCCTCTCTGTCTTCCCCTCCTCTCTCCATTTCTCTCTGTCCTATCCAACAATGACATCAATAAGAACAGCAATAATAACTACAACAATATAACAACAAGGGCAACAAAAGGGAATAAATAAATATTTAAGATAAGATTATAATGTATGAATATACCAAATCCTGTTTTTAATATTTATATGGTTTCTTTTTTTCTTAATAATACTTTAATAAATATCTGTGTACATAGATGCTTGTGCATAGCTCTGAATTATTTTCTTCTCCCTAGGACAGACTTCTAAAGGTAATTTTTTTTGGTCAGAGAAACAAACATTTTTTTAAGGCAAGCAACTCTCTCTTTTCTAGGCAGATGAAAAGGGGGAAAATGAATTTACATTAAATTATCCCTGAAGTAATCTTGGTGCCTTCATAGGTAAGGTTCTCTTGTCTAGTTGCCTGAAGTAGTTTTGCAATAATTATCTTACAAAATTTCTTAGTGATGGGAAATTAATACAGGACCTCAAAGATAACATCCTTTATTTTTTCAAAATTGTTTTATTGACGTAACTTTATTTTAAATTGGATAGAATTCTTCAAGTTCTCTGAGATTAGTGTAGGAACAAAATCCTCAGTCAAACCAGAATCATCTTTTTTAATGATTTGTTCTCTGGTTCCCAAGTCAAAGCAAGATGGCAGACACGTAGGAAATTGGAGGCTGAATCTGTCACTTACAGCTGCTCCTGATAAAAGAGGAACAGTTCCAAGTGTCTTTGTGCCAGCAGCTGCCTCCTTGCTGGTTATCATGACTTTCCTGTATCATCTCAAGTTTCTCATTTTGTCCAAAGTGCAGAGCCAAGAGGGCATCTGGTCTTAAGCCTGGGATCTGCTTACCTTATCACTCCAGTATTGTATCCCACAAAGAGGGGGACTTTCTGTTTCCTACCTTCCACCCCCTCCCCAGCAGTTTATAACAAGTTGTTCTCTTGTATACAGAAAAAGCAGGTCCTCAACAGGATCTGCTTGTGCTGTTTGGAACAGTTTATGACTTATTTTGAACTCTCCAGGCAGGGCCATAAATACACAGTTAATCTGCCTGATAGCAAGAACAGCCACCTAGTCCCCAAGAGATTAACCACATGTGGAAACACAGAGACCCATCTTTCCTGCACCAACCAGCTGTGACCTGCTTTCTGTAGACTGGATTGGAGTATAGAGACTGATGCCCCTAACTGCCAACTCTAGCCATTTCCTTTCCTTACATAGTCTTCTAAATACTTGGGGCCTTTTGGATCTTCCATGGCCTTTGGAAGTGACCTGTAGGTTGCTTAAGCCACTATCTTTTTTTTTTTTTTTTTAGATGTTGAATTTAACTCCTATTGATGTGATGCAAAAAGACACCAAATTTTGTGTATCAGGTAACTCAGATATAGAATACTTTTGTTATTGAAAATAGAACTTCAGAATATATTTATGGCATTTGCTTTGGGGATGGAACAAGTAGGAAACATGACATCCCTCTGTCACATTTTGGACTTTGTTTTTTTGCAAGCATGAACATGAAAAAAAAAAAACAACTGTAGCTGACAGCTTTTGAACTTTTATTATGTCAGACAATATGGTTAGATTCCTATGTTCTTCACCTCATTTAGATCTCAAAATATGCCCATTTTTACAGATAACACTAAGAAAGGCTGAGTAACTCACCCCAGGTCATACAGCTATATGCTAAGTCTGTTCTGACTTCCTTCCAGTCCCTACCACTGTGAGGATACTCCTGTCTCAGCTCCCACTCTTGGATTTGAGGACAGTTTGGGAGTTTCTGGAACTCTGCTGTTTTTCTGGTGTGAGGTTTTAAACATGGAAGATCACTGTAGCCTGGGTTGTATAGATTCAAAGCCAACTGAATATGGAAGATTTACGTGCTAAGAATCCCTTTAATTTCAGTGTTCCTGCACTTTGAGTGGCAAAGAACTGAGAGTTCATTAAGTGTCATCTATCTCAGTGGAGGGTTGCAGAGGATTCCCGAGTTTTCCTAATTTAAGATAAGAAGTGACTTGGAGACGGAAGGCACTCAGAAGGTGTGATTTGGCTTTTTTGTAAATGCCCTTATGTGTCATGGATATACTTTGGGTGGGTGGTCACACAGAGCACAGGGGCAGGGGGAGGCAGGAGAAATAAGTAGGCTGGGGCTAATTCTATGGACAACTCCATATTATGTGCCCAGGTTGTTCCTCTCCTCACCCCTTCCTGCTTCCTTCCTTTTTGACTTCTGTGGATATTGAGATTTTTCTCTTCAATCTGGATGTGAGCCAGCACGCCAGCACTTTGTGAGTCGAGTGTCAGGACAAGGTGTGACTTGATTCTCCCAGAAACCTCCCTTGTTTTAGAGATAGCCTGTGGGGCGAGGGGGCTCTAAGAGAGCAAAGTTCAGCTCCCTTCACTCCCCATCACACTCGAGTCTCAGAAGGTGCAAGTTCCACATTTCCTGGTGGTGACAGATGAGAGGGGGCCCAGACCTGACAACACAGCTGCTGCTGGAGGGGCTGAGAGGTAGGCTGATTAGTTAAGCCTGCACAGGCTCTGCTGGATCCGGTCCCTTGGAGGGTAAGCACGCCTGCCTGCTCCAGCAGTGGGGCCTGCAGTGGGATATAGAGCTCCCTGCACTGGCTGTCTAAAGCTTTTTCATTTGTTATTAATAGTATGTTACAAGAGTGTAAGATTATAGTGTATGTCCACAGCGCATCCACCACCAAAGTTGTACATTCACCCCCCAAAGATAACCACATAGTTCTCACAAGTCTTAGAAACAAGTTTGCTTGCTTCTTTCCTCCCTTCCATTCTTCTTTCCTTCTTGTTTTCTTTTTTTTTTTGTTAAAAACTGTAGACTTTTATTATATCTAAGCATTTGGGTTATGCGTGTGTGTTCCCATGATAGTATGCATATGTGTATGTGATAGAGATAGTGTATGTAGGAGGCTGGGGAGACAGCATAAGGGTTATGCAAATTACTTTCATGCCTGAGGCTCTGAGGTCCCAGGTTCAACCCCCCAGTACCACCAGAAGCCCAAACTGAGCAGAGCTCTAGTGTATCTCTTGCTTTCTGTTTCTCTTTGTTTCTTTATGTCTCCCTGTTATTAACATAATAAATAAAATATTAAAAAAAGAAAATGAACAACTTGATTAAAAAAAAGAGAAATAGTGTATGTAGGTATGTAAATGGATAACTTCTTAATTAAATTGTGAATTCTTGGAGAATAGAGTGGACCATAGTATTTAGTCTTAGTTTATGAAGTACTGAGTTACGCCTTTATTTCATGGCCATGATTGAAAAAAAAGAAAAGTCTGGACTGGAGAGATAGCTAACTGGTTTGGCCATGCACCTTCTTCCCCTGAGCTTGGCCCAGGCTTGAGTCCTGGCACCATATGAAAGATGCTGTGTTGCTAGAAGAAGCTCTGATGCCTCTCCCTTTCTCTCTGTCTCTCCACCTGAAAAAGTGATGCCTGTCTGCTCCAAAAACAGGTTTTTGAAAGATTTTTGAGAGAGATTTTTGATCACCACATCTTGTGCAATATAAAAAGAACACACTACATAGTTTAGATTGTTCAGTCCACTTTGAGAAATTGACATTATTAAATAACCTGCTTTTCTGTCTTCTTTCCTCTCACCTATTTTTTCTCTCTCATATAATCCATGTAAAGAAAAAAAATCCAGGATATTATTCTATTATTCATAAAATACTCATCACTGGTTATCTCTGGGTGTTGGACTTATGGTCTTATTTATTCATTTTTACTAAAACATTTTTTTATTGTTGTAGTTGTTATTGATGCTGTCGTTGTTGGATAGAACAGAGAGAAATGGAGAGAGGAGGGGAAGACAGAGAGGGGGAGAGAAAGATAGACACTTGCAGATCTGCTTCACCTGTGAAGCAACGCCCGTGCAGGTGGGTAGCCAGAGGCTTGAACCGGGATCCTTATACCAGTCCTTGCACTTTGCATCACCTGCACTTAACCCGTTGTACTATTGCCTGACTTCCAGTCTTACTTATTTTTAACCACAGCATTGCATAGTTCTGGCTTATGGTAGAAGTGGTGAGGACTTAAACTGAGCCTCAGGCATGCAAGTCTTTTGCATAGTTATTATGCTACCTTCCCCTAGGGCTGGGCTTGTGGTTTCATCAAACACCAACTCAAGTAGCTCAGGTAGCTTATAAATACAGAACATCCCAGAAGCTGTGGTGCAGGTCATATAACTGCGGAAAATGCCAACACCTGGGCACTAGCTGGTCAGTATCAAGGGGAGCTTCCAGTCTTGGGAAGTGAGAAATAAAGGGGAGACTCTGGGCTGGACTTCACTAACTTTAAGCATTTTTCAGTGTTCACGTGTTTTCTGTCAAATTTCAAATTGCCGAGAGAGGAAAATTTGCCTGTTCTAGACTGGGTGACAATCTTGTTAATTATTTGGTTAACTCTTCTGGTTGAGGTGGACTAGCTGCTTTTAATGGTAGAAAACCTGAAATGTTATCAGAGAAAGAGGGAGAAGTGTTGGGAAGGTAAAAGATGACCATTGC
Organism: Erinaceus europaeus; assembly: GCF_950295315.1. Lineage (NCBI taxonomy): Eukaryota > Metazoa > Chordata > Mammalia > Eulipotyphla > Erinaceidae > Erinaceus > Erinaceus europaeus. Next base: position 68,596,618 of record NC_080162.1, on the reverse strand, counting down.
ATGTCATGGGTCTCTTCTGCTTACTCACCTGTGCTTTCTAGGTTTTTGCAATACTTAGAATTATATTTATATATAAGTATATGTTAGCTATATAAATGTATCTGTTATCTAACATATGCTGCAGTAGATATACTATATATCTAGCATGTATGTATATAATTCCAGAAGAATTATATGTATATATATATACATGTATGTATATATAGTTCCAGAAGTCTCAGCTTCAATCCCCAGAACTACAATAGTCTAGAACTGACTGAGTAGTGCTTTTGCTAAAACATTCAAAAATAATTTTTTAAAATTTTATTTTATTTATAAAAAGGAAACACAGAAAAAATCATAGGATAAGAGGGTACAACTCCAAACAGTATCTGTATCCCATCCCCTCCCTTGATAGCTTTCCTATTCTTTAACTCTCTGGGAGTATGGACCCAAGGTCATTGTGGGATGCAGAAGGTGGAAGGCCTGGCTTCTGTAATTGCTTCCCCTCTGAACATGGGCATTGACAGGTCGATCCATACTCCTAGCCTGCCCTTCTCTCTCCCTAGTGGGGTGGGGTTCTGGGGAATTGGAGCTCCAGGACATATTGATGGGGTCATCTGTCCAGGGAAGTCCGGTTGGCATCATGCTAGCATCTGGAACCTGGTGGTTGAAAAGAGAGTTAACATATAAAGCCAAAAAAATTGTTGACTAATCATGAACCTAAAGGCTGGAGTAGTGCAGATGAAGAGTTGGGGGCGGGGGTGTCTCCGTTTTGTAGATAGCTAGTAGGCATATTTTAGTTATATTCCAAAGGTCCTGTGGCTATACTAGTTTTTTTTTCCAAAAATACTTTTGTTGTTGATGTCAGAATTTCACTACTCTAGCCAAAATTTTCAGATGGAGGCAGAGAGAGAGAGGAAGAGAGTAAAAGACACCATAACACTGAAGCTTTCCCAGTACAGTGGGGGCCAGTCTTGGACTTTTGTTGTGCTTCTGGCAGCCCAAGTGAACTACCTTTCTGTCCCTAGAAAATAATTTAAGATTCATTACTTGATAGTGAAGAGAGAGTGGTAGGTAAAGATAGAGATAGATACAGAGAAGGGCCAGGTGGTGGCATACCTGGTTGATTGCACAAGAATCCAGGCTCAAGATCCCGGTCCCTACCTGCAGGGGGAAAGTTTCACAAATGGTGAAGCAGTGCTGCAGGTGTTTCTCTGCCTCTCTCCCTCTCTATATCCCCCTTCCTCTCAATTTCTATCCAATAAATAAATAAAGATAATAAAAAATTAAAAGAAGAGATAGAGTCAGAGAGAGACAGAGATGGTGACAGAGCAACAATACTGCATTGGCTGATCCTTTAGAAAGAATTCAGAGGTGACTTATTTGAGAAGGCAAGGAAGACACATAAATGATGTCTGGAGAATGAGTTAATGGTGTTTTATTCATTTACCTACTAATTACTTTAAATTGAGGCTACATTGCTTTACGACACTATAGATGCTTTTATTATTATTGTTTTAAATTGGTGATTTAATAATGATTAACAAGATTGTAGGATAAGAGGGATACAATGCCATTTAATTCCCACCAGAGTTCTGTATCCCATTCCTACCATTGGAAGCTTCCTTATTCTTTATCCCTCTGGGAGTATGGACCAGAGATCTTTATGGAGTGCAGAAGGTGGAAGGCCTGATTTCTGTAATTGCTTCTCTGATGAGCATGGACATTGACAGTTCGATCCATAGCCCCAGCCTGTTTCTCTCTTTCCCTAGTGGGGAAGAGCTCTGAAGAGGTGAGGTTTCAGGACACATTGGTGAGGTCGTCTGCCCAGGGAAGTCAGGATGGTGTCATGCTAGCATCTGCAACTTGGTGGCTGGAAAGCGATAAGCTATAAAGCAGGACAAATTGTTTAATAATCAGGAACCTAAAGACAAGAATAGAACAGACGGAACTAAGGGTTTTCATGTGGGAAGAAGCTAGAAAGTCGATTTTAGGTACATTGCAAGGGGTCCATGACTTGAGTAGTTTTTGTTTATGCCCAGTAGTTAAGCTGCAGGTGGGCTAAAAGTATTTTTTGGGAAGATGGTGTTAGGGTTGGGCACTGTGTATGTACTGAGAAGGCAGTTCCTACCTTTACAAAGGTATGCTGTCACACTGTGCCCACTGCCAAAGTGCCAGTAGTTTCCCACCACAGTCTGTGGCAGCTCTTTCACCTTGTGAAGTTCTTCACCCTCCTGGATACTTGGTCTAAGGTCAGAATCCAAGGGCTTGTGTTGTCTTGATTTTTTTCTCTTCCTTTGTTTTACTTATTTTTAGTTCACATATGAGTGAAATCATCCAATGTTTGTTGTTCCTTTTCTAACCGAATTAGAATAATCTTTTCAAATTCCATACATGTTGTTCCAAATGGCAAACTTTGTATTTATTTATTTAAATTTCTTTACTGGGGACTAATATTTTACAGTTGACAGTAAATACAATAGTTTCTACATGCATAACATTTCTCAGTTTTCCACATAATAATACAACCCCCACTAGGTTCTCTGTCATCCTTTTCCAGGACCTGTACTCTCCCTCCCACCCACACTTTTACTTTGGTGCAATTCACCAACTCCAGTTCAGGCTGTGTTTTCTTTTCTTTCTTTCTTTCTTTCTTTCTTTCTTTCTTTCTTTCTTTCTTTCTTTCTTTCTTTCTTTCTTTCTTTTTTGAATTTCTTTATTGGAGAATTAATGCTTTACATTCGACAATAATTACAATAGTTTTTACATGCATAACACTTCCCTCCCAGTTTTCCATATAATAATACAAACCCCACTGGTCCTCTGTCATCCTTTTTGGACCTGTATTCTCTTCGTCCTCCCCTCCGCCCCCGAGTCTTTTACTTTAGTGCATTACGCCAACTCCAGTTCAGGTTCTACTTGTGTTTTCTCTTCTGATCTTGTTTTTCAACTTCTGCCTGAGAGTGAGATCATCCCATATTCATCCTTCTGTTCCTGACTTATTTCAATTAACATGATTTCTTCAAGCTCCATCCAAGATGGGCTGAAAACAGTGAAGTCACTGTTTTTAATAGCTGAGTAGTATTCCATTGTGTATATATATATCACAACTTGCTCAGCCACTCATCTGTTGTTGGACTCCTGGGTTGCTTCCAGGTTTTGGCTGTTACAAATTGTGCTGCTATGAACATAGGTATACACAAATCTTATTGGATGGGTGTGTTGAGTTCCTTAGATTTATCCCCAGGAGAGGAATTGCAGGATCATAGGGTAGGTCCATTTCTAGCCTTCTGAGAGTTCTCCAGACTGCTCTCCACAGAGGTTGGGCCAATTGACATTCATTCCCACCAGCAGTGCAAGAGGGTTCCTTTGACCCCACACCCTCTCCAGCATTTGCTGCTGTTACCTTTTCTGATGTATGATATTCTCACAGGAGTGAAGTGGTATCTCATTGTCTTTATTTGCATTTCTGACAATCAAAGACTTGGTGCATTTTTTCATGTGTTTCTCAACCTTTTGGATCTCTTCTGTGGTGATTATTCTGTCCATGTCCTCTCCCCATTTTTGTTATGTGAGTGCTTATCCAGGTGCACCAACGTCTGGCTTCTCTCTCCCAATTTTTGGATGGAGTCATTTGTTTTCTTGTTTTTGAGTTTGGTAAGCTCTTTATGTATTTTGGTTATTAAACTGTTGTCTGATGTATGGTATGTAAAGATCTTCTCCCATTCTGTTAAGGGTATCTTTGTTTGGGTATTGGTTTATTTTGCTGTCCAAATAACAAACTTTGATTCTATTTTTAAAGTTGAGATTATTTCACTGTAGAACTGTACCCCTTCTTCTGTCATTAAGATTTTTAGGTTGTATTCATATTTAGTCATTGTAAGTAGTGTTCAGTGCATACTGAAGTATATAAATTTTTTCAAATAAAAGTTTTTACATCCTTTGGGTAGATAGGAATAGAATTACTAAGTTATATAGTAGATCTATTTTTAATTTTTTAATGAACCTCCATACTGTTTTCCATAGAGGTTGGACCAGTTTACATTACCAGCAGCAATATATTGGAGTTCCTTTTTTTTCCACACCTTTGCCAGCACTTGTTTCTGGTCATTTTGCTTACTTACTGGTCATTAGGCCTTACTTACAGCTGGAAGGTGATATCTCAAGAGCCTAGGGTGTTTTAATTTGGGGCAAGAAGACTCAGGTATACATGAGTGAATAGCATCTATATGATGGGAGGTGTTTTGTAAGGCTCCACCAGTGAAGTGGTGGGGCCCGGAGTACTTCTGAAGACTGATGCTTAGCAGAGATTGTAGAGACTATCTCAAGAGGGGGCCGGGTGGTGGTGCAGTGGGTTAAGTGCACATGGTGCAAAATGCAAGGACCAGCATAAGGATCCTGGTTCCATCCCCCAGCTCCCCTCCTGCAGGGGGGTTGCTTCACAGGCAGTGAAGCATGTCCTATCCACCAACAACCACAGCAATAATAACAACAACAACAATAAACAACAAGGGCAACAAAAGGGAAAACATAGCTTCCAGGAGCAGTAGATTTGTGGTGCAGGCCCCGAGTCCCAGTGATAACCCTGGAGGCAAAAAATAAAAGATAAAAAAATAAAAATAAGTAAATAAAGAGAATGTCTCGAGATATTGCATCTGACTCATAAAGGATATTTGTAGAGGGACTTAGTGACTCATGCTGCAGTTGATTTAATTAGGTGAGACAATTCTAACACCCCATTCCAACTCTGATTCCTAGTGTTCCATGAGTCACTTTCAGTATGCACTTGTTTGTCATAGAGAAGTAGGCTAGTTAATTTGTTGAAGTCAGCTGAACAAAACCCAATCACTGAATAACTGAAAAGAAGTGGAATAAGAATATGGCTGTAATAACTCTACATGTTCAATAATATGTCCAAAGATCCATTAAAAACTCTTATCTTTTTGGATCCCCTTTTCTATCTCATCTCAAAGTCCCCATATATATGTAAAGAAATGGAGTAGAAACAAATTGAGCAAATTGATAATTTTAATATTAATAAAGTCTTGCCAGATATCTTGATATATGCATTCATATTTGTCTAGATATATATAATAGCTGTCTAGTTTAATTCAGAGAGTCGCTCATTTGGTGACCTGACATTTGGGTAATTTGATTGTGATGAACTGAATTTTATTTGGGGTTGTCCCCAAATAAAAAGGGGTTGCCAGTCCTTTTGTCTGCTTGACTTATCTGTGATCATACATATCTTCAGAGTCCTCTTTGAGTGTCTCATGCCAAGTGTAGATGGAGGCTTTTTTGGGAGTAATGGACTTTATGTTTTGGATATGTTTTGGGTGTTTATTAGGTAGACTTCGTTGCTGATATAATTTGTACATCCCTTGAAAGGACTTTGTGGGTCAGTTGCAGCTTAATGAGTAAGACTCCTTAAGTTATGGTTGGTCTAAATATTCCTGGGGCTCATGTGTAGGATGCTGTGCTGATTCTTTCAAATTCCCTTTTGTGGGTGAATAACTCATTTCTGCTGCTACTATTAATGAATGATTCTTTAACATGGGGATTGAGCTCTTTGAGAATTGCCTCAGCTGAAGAAAATTGATGTGTACAAGGCTGTCTCACTTCTCAAGTGACCCACAGTCAAAGATTGAGATGGAAGTAGAAAAGCCCCACCCCCCAGCTGCAGTTGGACAACTTCAAGTTTTAGCTCATGTGTCTTTTAGTTCTCCCTGGGCTATTTTAGTAACTTCAAAATTCTTTTTTAAATTAATTTATTTATTAGATAGAGAAGAAAGAAATTTAGAAGGGATGTGGATATAGAGAAGGAAAGAGACGGAGAGAGACACTTGCAGCCCTGTTTCACCACTTGTGAAGCTTTACCCCTACAGGTGAGGACCAGGGACTTGAACCTGGGTCTTCGTACGTTGTAATATAGCATGTGCACTCAACCAGGTGCGCCACCATCTGGCCCTAAGTTTGTGCACTGTAATGTGTGGGCTTAACTAGGTGCACCACCACTTGGCCCTTGTGACTCCAAAATTCTTTATACTCTATCACTTGCCTTAGAATATGCTATATATAAGGGAGTTGGGCGGTAGCGCAGCGGGTTAAGCGCAGGTGGCGCCAAACGCAAGGGCCGGTGAAAGGTTCCCAATTTGAGCCCTCAGCTCCCCTCCTGCAGGGGAGTCGCTACACAGGCGGTGGGTGAAGCAGGTCTGCAGGTGTCTATCTTTCTCTCCTCTTCTCTGTCTTCCCGTCCTCTCTCCATTTCTCTCTGTCCCATCCAACAACAATGACATCAACAATAACTACAACAATAAAAACAAGGGCAACAAAAGGGAATAAATAAATATAAAAATTAAAAAATAAAAAAGAATATGCTATATATATATATATATATATATATATATATTCATCATATTTACCCCCTCTCCCTTTCATACACACACACACACACACACACACATTTTTCCTTAATAACTGCATGTTTCTCAAGTATAGTTACTGTGTTAAATTTTGATTTGTGTTTTTTACATTCTTCTTCTTCTAGCATTTGCCCTTCTTCCATAGCCAGTCAACAGCATCAGGTTGAGCCTGATGTAAAGTTTCGAGACCTCCTTTGAATCTGGAGAGGTGGCAGTCGTTGACTGTGTGGGTCATAGTCTGTCTGTAGCCGCAGGGGCAGTTCGGGTTGTCTCTGGCTCCCCAGCGATGGAACATAGCGGCGCACCGGCCATGGCCTGTTCGATAGCGATTGAGGAGGACCCAATCATAACGTGCTAGGTCAAAGCCGGGTTGACACTTGCAGGGGTCTGTGATGAGGTGTTTGTTCTTTACCTCAGCTGACTGCCAACTCTGTTTCCAAGAGTCTGGAACAGAGAAGTTCAGTGTAGGCGTAGGGGACCAGATTGGGTGACGAGAAGTCAAGCATTGGACAGGGTGGGCGAAGATATCCGCGTATATTGGCAGGTCCGGTTGAGCGTAGACGTGGGAAATGAACTTAGATGATGCCGCATCCCGACGAATATCTGGCGGGGCGATGTTGCTAAGAACTGGCAGCAGCCATGGAACCAGGGGTGGAACGGATGGTTCCAGAAATTATCCTCATGGAGGAATATAATTTGGAATCGACCAAGTGGACATGGGGGCTACGGAACCATACTGGGGCACAGTATTCTGCAGTGGAATAGTATAATGCCAGAGATGATGATCGTAGTGTGGAAGCGCTCGCGCCCCATGAGGAGCTGGCTAGTCTTGCAGTGATGATTTTTTACATAGTAGGTACCCAGTAAATATGGCTTAATTATTATACAGTCATCACTAATGCTGCTTGCAAACATTTTTTTTTCTTTTTCTTCCTGGGATTTTCTGGGGATTTGTGCCTGCATGACTTCACTATTCCTGTTTGACTTTTTTTTTTTTTTTTTTTTCAATTTCAGAGAGAAACAGAATGGGAGGGAGAGACATTGAAAGGAGGGACACTATAGCACCGCTATACTATTTGTGAAGCTTTCCCTAAACATGTGGTGTCTGGGCTTGAATCTGGGTCCTTGTTTATGATAAAGTATGTTCTCTTCTGGGTCAGTTTTCTCCTGGCCCCTGCAAACATTTTTTATGGTTTCCTATACACCACTGACTGAGTAAAGCTTGTGTTCCCAGTATTTCAGTTAATTCCTTGCATATCCATGGGCTATCTAGTTTTATTATGATAATTTTAGAGATAAGCAAATGTACACTCAGAGAAGTGTTATAATATTATTATTTTTTAAAAAAACCATCTGTTTTGTTTAGTATTATTACTTTTCTCAGAGCTCTTAAATGGTTTTCACATTGCTTTTCTCATCTTCATATGAGTTAACTGTGTTATAGAAGAGGAAATAAAGGTTTTTTTGTCATCTAAATCTTAGTAAAGTCACACACTATTTTGTGAAGGTCACAGCACAGTAACACAGAGAGGAATGGAGTCTGATCTGGTGACTTTTATGAAGAGCCATGTTGACAACGGAGATATGAGATACCTACCAGATGCACTTTGTTGACCAGTGGGGAACTGAAGGTGCACATAGCAACTTCAAAGTTCTAGAAATGCTTTCAGGCTTCCCAAAACACCCAGATTGCTTTGTAATGTCTGGGTGGGAAAGTCAGAAACAATGCCACAATACATTAGTATTATCATCCAATACAGACTAGAAATAGGAAAATAGAAATACAAAAACAAAAAAACAAAAACCTCTGAAAAACAGAACTTATCAGTTACAAACAAGAGGAGACATAAAAAAAAAAAAACTCCCATTAAAATAACAGAAGTGGTTGGTCAAGATTAAGAATAACCTTCATGTTTTGATTCCGCTGTTGAACAAGGACCACAAATCTATCACTGGAAACTCTTACTCATTTTCACAAGCCTGTAAAGTTATGACCTTCCTGAAAATGTATGCTTGCACCATGCCTGGAATTTCACATTTATGTCATTCTGGAAGATTTACAGAAATTTATCTAATTTCTTAGTAATTCTTCTCAAGACCAGCTACATCACTACACTCCAAGAATGTTTACTGCTTAAAAATAAACAGTGTAGACAGGAAACCAATGTGGGATAAACACAATCCTCTTGCTTTACTCCTGCATTTCAAAAGAGTCAGTATCTTAGTATGACTTCATGCTGTGTACTGTTAATAGTTTAGTTTGACCATTCCTTCCTGTCCTTCTTAGGATAGGATGGAAATAGGATGAACAGAACATGGGCATGAAGCACTAGACTTCTGAACTTAATCAGTGACCAGCCGGCCGCCCTTGATAAACAAGGTATGTTTTAGTCATCAAAAGCATGGATGATACCAGTGCGCTTATCTTCACATTAGGGAAGTGTACACAACGGAAGGAAAAGAACAGATTTTAGCAGCTGCTGGATTTTGCTTTGTGTCTGGGTCAACCAAGAGTATCTGGGACTTTCCTTAATTTCTTCATAGGACAGGAGGTGTCTACGTCACAAAAAGACCCACCAGTCTTTCAAGTTCTTTAAAGGTCAAATCTTCCTCACCACTAATTAGGCATTACCTACTCATTGGATCACTGTTCATTATAATTATGTTTCAATCAAGCAGAATACTGATGCTTATTATGAGCTGGGGTGTCCCATAAATGAGTGTTAAAAATACTGTAGTAGTTCTTTCTGTTATGAAAAGGAGGACATGATTTATTTCTTCCTTCTTACTATGTTATCTTCCATTCTCATTCTCTCTCTTTTTCTCTCTCTCTGCCAGTTCTTTATGTATGAGAGACAATTATTGAGAGGCTATTACTGTCCTTGAGTAGTTCAGATCCAGTAGGAAAATAGTTTATCTCTTAGGTTTTCCAGGAAATGTCCAAAATCTTTAAAATAGAGGGGCTAGTAATACCAAAGACTTATATCAATAGATACAGGGGAATGAAGAACTGAGAAGCCAAACAGGAGCCAGTGAGACCAATAGAGATGAGTGCCAGAAGAAACCCTCACCATCATTTGGCTGGAGAGGAGGGATAATGGAGGAGTACCTTTGAGAGGTCTCTTCTTTGCTCTTTTTCTTTTCTTTTCTTTTCTTTTCTTTTTTCTTTCCTGTTCCGTTCTTTTCTTTTATTTCCTTTTCTTTCTTTTGTTATTTTCCTTTTTCCTCCCTTTCTTCATTGGGGGAATTAATGGTTTACAGTTGACAGAAAAATACCATAGTTTATACTTGTGTAGCATTTCTCAGTTTTCCACATAACAATTCAACCCCCTCTAGGTCTTACTCTGCCATGTTGTTCCAGGACCTGAACCATCCCTCTAACCCCAGAGTCTTTTACTTTGGTGCAATACACCTCCAGTCCAAGTTCTGCTTTGTGTTTTCCCCTCTTTTCTTATTGTTCAACTTCTGGAGAGACCATTTTGTAGAAGCTAGAACCTTAAGTAAGTTTGTTCACTAGAAGCAGGAATCCCAGTGTATAATTGGAGGTATTCTCTTTTTTTATTTCTATAATGTCCTGGGCATACTTTCATTAAGGTATAGATTATGTTAAATCACAACTGATAATTTACAGGTTTTTTTTTTTTTTGTATTTCTATAGAAACCCCAACTCATCTGTATGATAGGGAATATTTGTTTTCTATCCTTATATACCTGACCTTCATAACTTCTTGAATTAAACTTATATTGAATTAAACTTTTAATTCAAGGCCAATAAACAAGTAAATAAGGGTGGGGGAGGTGGCACAATGATTGTGCAAAAGACTTTCATGCCTGAGGCTCTGAAGTCCCAGGTTCAATCCCTCCTCACCACCATAAACCAGAGTTGAACAGTACTCTTGTAAAAACCAAATGAACCAACAAACAAGTAAATAGTTTGCCATGAAAATTCCTTTCAAGTCTTTCTAGCATTATCTATTCACAAAGCAAATAACATTTTACATAAGTTTATTAAGATTTTGGAAATATGTCTGACTCTTATTAACTGAGAAGAAATGCAAGACTAATAGATCCCTTCAGATGTTCGTCACTTGCTTTATAAAATACCCAAATTACACATTTTTTAAAATGGCCTGATTACCTTTTGTTCTTAGAATTTTATCTTTAAAGTCCAAACTCCATAACTTGGGAGCTGGATATCCTTTATCATTCCTTTTGGATGCTCAGTGTGTGTCTCTGGCAGATAGAAACTGTTGACAGATTGCTGGAAAGGCAACCAGAGATGACAGAAGTGTGAAATAAATGGTCTTGGGAGCTGAAAATTGATCTTGTGAATGCTCCCTTCTCTTAGACTGATGGTTATCTGCCAGAATAATAGTGTCATTTTGTCTTGCCTCCCTTCATTTCACCATTAACTGATCATTGCTAATATAGACAGAAAAATAGCTTTTATTTAATCATCAGAATAAGACCATGCATGATAATCATGTGTGAGAAGAACAGACTTTATCCCTTTGGCACTTTGTATGTCCAACACTCATGCTCCTTTCTGAGTTTGATCTGATGACTTTCTTTGTCAGTCTATATTCTATAGTCAGATTATCTTTCTGTTGGTTGAATGGGGACTGGGTTGACATAATTTATCATACAAATTCATTTCAAGTCTTTCTAGACTTTGTCTATTCACAAAGTAAATAACATTTTATATAATTTTATTAAAATTTTAGAAATATGTGTGCATTCAAAGGTATCATCATCATCAATCATCATTATTTTGACCAGAGCACTATTCAGCATTGGCTTATTATGGTGGTGCTGTGGACTGAACCTGGGACCTCAGACACTCAGATAAAAGTATTTTTGTGTGGACAGGAAGGCGGCACAGTTCATAGATTGCTAGACCCTCAAGTGTGAAGTGTGGGCCTGAGTTTGGTATTTGACATCACATGTGCCGGAGTGATCCTCTGTTCTCTCTTTTTTATGAACAAGTAAATGAATCTTTAAAAATATATTTTTGCATTTTATTTTATCTCCTCATTCTTCAGAGTACAAACATTTTAAAGGCAAGAGATATTTTATAATTTATTTGAATGTGTATAGTGAAGCATAAAATATATTTTTCTAGGGGAGTTGGGCAGTAGTGTAGCGGGTTAAGCGCAGGTGGCGCCAAGCGCAAGGACTGGAGTAAGGATCCCGGTTCAAGCCCCTGGCTCCACACCTGCAGGGGAGTCACTTCACAGGAGGTGAAGCAGGTCTGCAGGTGTTTCTCTTTTTCTCCCCCTCTCTGTCTTCCCCTCCCCTCTCCATTTCTCTCTGTCCTACCCAACAACGATGACATCAACAACAACAATAATAACTACAACAATAAAACAATAAGGGCAACAAAAGGGGATAAATAAATATTTAAAAAAATATATATATATTTTTTCTTTTTATTAAGTTTTTTTTAGCCACCAGGGCTGTCACTGGGGTTTTGTGCCTGTAAAATGAATCTACCACTCCTGGCAGTCATTTTCCCCTTTTATCTCATATAGAAAGAAATTGAGAGGGAAAGGGGAGGTAGAGAGGGAGAGAGATAGATACCTGCAGTACTGCTTCACTGCTCATGAGGTTTTTCCTCTGCAGGTAGGGACTGGGAGCTTGAACGGAGGTCTGTGTGCATGGTAACATATAAGCCACTGTGTGGGCCCACATAAAAGTGCTTTTGTGTTATTTTAGATTTCAATTATATATTCCATTCGTTCTTGTCTTCTCCCTCACTCTCCTTTGCTTCCCCACAGCCCTAACTTCCTCCTTCCCTTCCTTTCTTCTTTCTTTCATTCTTGTTGATTTAGTGCCTTACACATGCATGATTTTACCACCAAGGGCCAATTTTTCTCTTCAGAAAATGATAAGGAGACAGCACCAGAACTTTTTCCTTTGATAGCACCTCTCACGTGGTACCCAGAGCTTCATAAAATGCATAAATCCAAGCATATCAGCAAAACTTCTTCCTTACCTGAAATTCTCTCAAGAGTCCTACTTCTGATGTTTGGAATCTATACATCTATTGAATAATGGATATTTTTTTCACATGTCTGAAGATGATACATTAAACTTGCACAGACATTTAAAGCTTTGCATGAATTAGTTGCTAATCTAACTTTATAATCTACTAAAGGAAACTATGAATGAGAGCATTTGATTTGTGATTTTTGTGGAGAAAAGTTGCTGTGGATAGGACCAGGAGTGCTGAAAAGAATGTTTTCCTATTCATCCAATTCATAGAGTGCCTTTTACTGAAACATAAACAGATTAGGGGAGGTTAAATCATGAAAGACAGAGGGCCAAGGAGAGCAGTACTTGAATCAATATTACAACACTGAAGTGACTGTCAAAGACAAACTTAATCTAACCCTGGGAGATAAGAATTGTTTTTTAAAATGCTGTTAAGACTAGCTGAAAAAATATATTAGTAGGAATGATTTTAGGAAATTTATTCAATAGATCACACATACGTTCAACAACTTAGCTGTAAAGATGTTTATCAACACTAGTGTTGTGAAAAACATTAAAATGAAAGTAATAGTGAATAAAGGGAAAATTAGTATACAAATGTTAAAGTCCACCTAATCAATAGCCTAGTCAGATAGTTAAAAATATTATCTGGGATTTTTTTTTCAATTTTTAGTGACTGTCAAATTAAAAAATTTCTGTAAATTGTGTCATTAAAATAAAAACATGGTTATTAAAACATATGTGAAAACTGCTTAATGATTTTGCATCACAAAAATACAAAATTTGTATTTTTGGTGTCTTGTCAGACTTTTAATGACACATGAAAAAATTTTAATATAATTTAAAGTAGAAAGTAGCATATGGGATATTATTACATTCTGGTAAAATATTCACTATCAATATATTTACAAAGATACATACTTACAAAGATATGTTTAGAAGAAGCATGGATTTATATAAAATGAATCTAGGTTATAGCTATGATTTTAATTTCCATTTTCTTGTTTTAAAATTTTTCTACAATAAACTAAACATGTTTTCAATTTTCAACATTAACTGTGAAAAATATAAATGCAATTAGCAAAGAAGAATGTCAAGGGATTTATATCAGTTTCAGCCCTATCTTTACATCCATTTTCCCATATTCCTGCTTAAATTTATTCATGAGGGTAAATGTGAATTATGTATAGTCCACAAAAAATAGGCATAGTAGATGCTTGTGGAACAACACTAAAATATATTATCTTCAACCTTGAAATTCATTTCTGAGAATTCCATTCAGCACTGTTTTTTTTTCCCCTTTTCCAATTTGAAAAAATCTAATTTCCCCCACAGAGATGGCATCTAACATTGTGATTAGTACTGTTACAGTATAGAGAATCATGTACTTCTTGCCTGTTTGTATAAATCATTTATGTGACTAGTCCATGTGCTTTTATTCCTCCTACTTGTCTCAAATGGGGCTCTCTTTTCAGAGCTTTAATAGTGGTATATATATATATATATATTTTTTTTTATTTCTCTTTATAGAGACATGGAGTTTTTCTTTTTTTGTTTAATTTCTTTATTGGGGAATTAATGTTTTACATTCAACAATAATTACAATAGTTTGTACATGCATAACATTTCTCAGTTTTCCATATAACAATACAACCCCCACTAAGTCCTCTGTCATCCTTTTTGGACCTGTATTCTCCCCCCAAATCCACCCCAGAGTCTTTAATTTTGGTGCAATACACCAATTCCAGTTCAAGTTCTACTTGTGTTTTCTCTTCTGATCTTGTTTTTCAACTTCTACCTGAGAGTGAGGTCATCCCATATTCATCCTTCTGTTTCTGATTTCTTTCACTTAACATGAATTTTTCAAGGTCCATCCAAGATCGGCTGAAAACACTGAAGTCATCATTTTTTATAGCTGAATAGTATTCCATTGTAAATATACACCACAACTTGCTCAGCCACTCATCTGTTGTTGGACTCCTGGATTGCTTCCAGGTTTTGGCTATTACAAATTGTGCTGCTAAGAACATATGTGTACACAGATATTTTTGGATGGGTGTATTGGGTTCCTTAGGATATATCCCCAGAAGAGAAATTGCCGGATCATAGGGTAGGTCCATTTCTAGCCTTCTGAGAGTTCTCCAGACTGTTCTCCATAGAGATTGGACCAATTGACATTCCCACCCAGTGTAGGAGGGTGCCATTGACCCCACAACCTCTCCAGCATTTGCTGTTGTTACCTTTTCTGATGTATGACATTCTCACAGGAGTGAAGTGGTATCTCATTGTCTTTATTTGCATTTCTGACAATCAAAGACTTGGAGCATTTTTTCATGTGTTTCTCAGCCTTGGCCTTTTGGATCTCTTCTGTGGTGAATATTCTGTCCATGTCCTCTCCCCATTTTTGGATAGGATTATTTGTTTTCTTGTTGTTGAGTTTGGCAGGCTCTTTATATATTCTGATTATTAGCCTCTGGTCTGATGTATGACATGTAAAAATCTTCTCCCATTCTGTGAGGGCATCTCTAATTTTGGGTAGTGGTTTCTTATGCTGTACAGAAGCTTTTTAATTTGATGTAGTCCCATAGGTTTATGCTTGCCTTAGTCTTCTTTGTAATTGGATTTGTTTCACTGAAGATGTCTTTAAAATTTATGCAGAAAAGAGTTCTGCCAATATTTTCCTCTAAGTATTCGATAGTTTCTGGTCTAACATCCAAGTGCTCAATCCACTTGGAATTTACTTTTGTATTTGGTGAAATATAGTGGTTCAGTTTCAGTCTTCTGCATGTTTCAACCCATTGTTTCCAACACCATTTGTTGAAGAGAATCTGCTTTCCCCATTTACTAGTCTGAGCCCCTTTGTCAAAGATTAGATGTCCATAGGTGTGGGGGCTCACTTCTGGGCTCTCAATTCTATTCCACTGGTCAGTGTGTCTATTCATGTTCCAGTACCAAGCAGTTTTGATGACAATGGCCCCATAGTACAATTTGAGATCTGGGAGTGTGATGCCTCCGGTTCTGTTCTTTTTTCTCAAGATTGTTTTGACAATTCTAGGTCTTTTCTGGTTCCAGATAAACATTTGTAGCATTTGTTCTATTCTCCTAAAGAATGTGGTTGGGATCTTGATGGGGATAGAATTAAATCTGTATATGGCTCTGGGTAGTATATTCATTTTGATAATGTTAATTCTTCCAATCCATGAACATGGAATATGTTTCCACTTCTTTGTGTCTTTTTCAATTTCCTTGAGTAGTGACTCATAATTTTCAGTATACAAGTCTTTCACTTCTTTGGTTAGGTTTACTCCTAGATATTTTATTGTTTTTGTTGCTATAGTAAAAGGAATTGATTTCTGGATTTCAATTTCTTCTAACTTAGTGTTTGCATAGAGGAATGCCACTGACTTTTGAATGTTAATTTTGTAGCCTGACACCTTACTGCATTGCCTGATGATTTCCAAAAGCTTCTTGCTGGATTCCTTAGGTTTTTCTGTGTATACTATCATGTCATCTGCAAATAGGGAGAGTTTGACTTCTTCGCTTCCAGTCTGTATGCCTTTATTCCTTGCTCCTGCCTTCTTCTTCTTCTAGCGTTTGCCCTTCTTCCGTAGCCAGTCAACAGGTCAGGTTGAAAGCTGTCAGGAGCTGCTTGTTGCTGGCTTTGAAAGTGACTGGGATCCATGTGGATTCAGTCGGCTAGGAAGGCTCCTCAGTTTCCCCAATGAATGGGTACTCACGGGATGCACCACAAGAAGGTCGATCCAATGCATCCCTGCTCCTGCCTAATTGCTATGGCAAGAACTTCCAACACTATGTTGAATAGTAATGTTGATAATGGGCATCCCTCTGTCTAGTACCTGATCTGAGTAGAAATGCTTCCAGTTTTTCACCATTGAGTATGATGTTGGCTGTAGGTTTGCTATATATAGACTCCACTATCTTGAGGAATTTTCCATCTATTCCCATTTTTTTGTAGTGTTTTGATCATAAAGGGATGTTGTATTTTGTCAAAGTCTTTCTCTGCATCTGTTGATATGACCATGTGGTTTTTGGTCTTGCTTTTGTTGATGTGGTGGATCACACTGATTGATTTATGTTTATTAAACTAACCTTGCATGCCTGGGATAAACCCCACTTGGTCATGATGAACAGTCTTTTTAATATTCTACTGTATCTGGTTGGCTAGAATTTTGTTCAATATTTTCGCATCTATGTTCATCAGAGATATTGTTCTGTAGTTTTCTTTTTTGGTTGTGTCCCTGTCTGCTTTTGGTATCAGAATGATAATGGCTTCATAGAAGCTGGGAGGGAGTAGTCCAGTGTCTTCAATCTTCTGGAAGACTTTTAAAAGTAGAGGTACTAGTTCTTCTTTGAAGGTTTTGTAGAATTCATTTGTAAAACCATCTGGTCCAGGACCTTTATTTTTGGGGAGATTTTGGATAACTGTTTCAATTTCATTAGCTGTGACGGGCCTGTTCATGTTATCCACTTCCTCTTGACTTAGTTTTGGAAGTTGGTAGGTATCTAGGAACTGCCCCACATTTCTACTTTATATGTTTTTTTTTCTTTACCCAAAGAATTTCTTTTAACATTCCTTACATGGAAGATTTATTCAGAATGTATTCCCTCAGGTTTTTTTTCCCCTGAAAAAGCCTTTATTTTTCTTACCAACCTTTAAAGATAGTTTCACTGAATATATAATTCTGGATGGCTGACATCCCCTACCCCAAATTTAAAGATTTTACTCTTAATTGTGTGACTTTGGATAAGAAGTTCATTGTAACTATTATTTATATTTTCTACAGGTTAAATTTTCCTTTTTCCTCCTTTGTGTTACTTTGAGATTTTCTCATTCTTTTGGAATTCTAGCAGTTTGAAAATAATATATGACAACATCCACATATTTATCTATGTAGAATTCCTAAGTCTGTGGTTTAATATTTATCATTAATGTTGGAAAGTTCTTGGCCATTATAACTTCAAATTTTTTTTTGGCTTCATTAGCCTTTTCTTCTGGATTCCAAATATATATGTATATATATATATAATGT
This sequence comes from Erinaceus europaeus, assembly GCF_950295315.1. NCBI lineage: Eukaryota > Metazoa > Chordata > Mammalia > Eulipotyphla > Erinaceidae > Erinaceus > Erinaceus europaeus. The sequence goes on along the minus strand of NC_080162.1, from coordinate 68,579,169 downwards.
ATATGCTGTGTATTTTGAAATTACCCCACAGTCTTTGAATGCTTTGTCTTAGAAAGGAGCAAATGAAGAGACTGAAGGGACGAGGTGGTGGTGCTCTCAGTAGAAGGTACATGCTAACATGCATGAAGACCCAAGTTCAAACCCCTAGTCCCATCTGTATGTGTGTGTTCATGCACACATGTCTATGGAATGGTGCTACAGATGTTTCTCCTCTTCTCTGTCTCTATCTTTTTGTGGTAGTGAGATACTGAGCCCCAGGGATAACCCTGATAGCAAAACAAACAAATAAAAGAAGAACAACAAAAAGAGAGAGAAAAAAAGAAAGAAAGAAAGAAAGAAAGAAAGAAAGAAAGAAAGAAAGAAAGAAAGAAGGGACTGGAGGTCAAGTACTTCGGTAAATTTCATTTAAAGATATATTTTACTTATTACATGTGTGGCAGTGTTTCACATAAGACACACGCACAACTGGGAACCTCAGGTTTGCAAGTTAACACTCTACCAGTTGAGCTGTTTCCCAGCCACAACCTTTGGGTTTTTATTGTCTTCATTATTCCTACCCTCATTACTTGTATTTGATCAGCCTATATTTGTACTGTTGATTGATTCTCCATATAATTTCTATATTTTGGATAGAGACAGAGAAATTGCAAGGGAAGGAGAGATAAAGGGAGAGAGAGAGAGAGAGAGAGAGAGAGAGAGAAACATTTGCAGAACTATTTCACCACTTGAGAAGCTTCCCCCTCTAGGTGAGGACCAGGTTTCTGGGACCTTACACACTGTAAAGTGTGTGCTTTACCAGATGTGCCACTGCCAGGTCCCAACTGAAATTTTATTAATTAAATTAATTGATCTTACCAGAGCACTACTCAGCTCTGGCTTAATGTGGTGTGGGGGATTGAACCTTGGAACTTTGGGCATTTGAATTTCTTTGCATATGCTATCTCCCCTACCTGATTCTCATTAATAACTGGCTTTCCTGGCTCTGGTGAGGATTGGTGGGTGGTTTCTGATTTCTTGTCTCTGGTCTCTGGCTATGTGCAGCATCTCATCATTTAAAAAAAAATCCTTTATTGGGGGATTAATGTTTTACATCTGATAGTAAATACAATAGTTTGTACATGCATAACATTACTCAGTTTTCCATATAACAATACAATCCCCACTAGGTCCTTTGTCATCCTTTTTGGACCAGCACCTTATCATTTTTTTTATCAAGTGAGGTGCTCAAAGTCACTGATTATTAGATTTGCATTTATCTAATAAGCCACACCAGCTTTTGCAAAATGGGACAGAGGTTTATTTGCTTTATTGCAAAGTGCAGGTCCTTGCACTTTATACCACGTGCACTTAACCTGCTGTGCTACTGCCCAACTCTCTGTTTTCTTATTTTCAGTGTTACTCATTTCAGCCCTAACTTTAGTGATTTCTGTCCTGGTTGCTTTAGGGTTCCTTTGTTCTTCTTCTTCTAGGCCTTAAGATGTGCAATCAGGCTATTTATTTGTGCTTGTTCTTGTTTCCTAATGTGTGCTTGTATGGCTATGAACTTCCCTCTCTGTACTGCCTAAGCTGTGTCCCAAATATTTTGATAGCTTGTGTCTTCATTTTCATTGAACTCTTGAAACATTTTGATTTCTTCCTTTATTTCCTCTTTGACCCAGTAGTTGTTTATGAGTGTACTGTTGAGCTTCCACATTTTGGGTCTATTACTAATCTTTTGTTGATTGTTAAGTGCTAGTTTAATTCCACTGTGGTCTGAGAAGATGCTTGGGATGATTTCAATGCTCTTGAATTTGCTGATGCTGTCTTTGTGGCCTAATATGTGGTCTATCCTTGAGAATGAGCCATGTGGACTAGAGTAAAATGTGTATTCCAGTTTCTTGGGATGAATGACTCTGAAAATATCCAATAGTTCTAGTTTATCTATCTTCTCATTTAGCTGCCTCATGTTTTTATTGATTTTCTGCCTGGATGATCTGTCAAGTTGAGAGAGTGGGGTGTTGATGTCCCCTACTGTGACTGTGTTGCTGTTAATATATTGCTATAGCTCTTTCAGTAGATATGTGATGTATTTAGATGGCTTCTCACTGGGTGCATAGATGGTAATTGTTAAGTCCTCTTGATTGACTGATCCACTGAGCATTAAGTAGTGTCCATCCCTATCTTTTAAATTTTTATTTATTTTAAAGTATACCTTGGTATGAGAATAGCAGTTCCTGCCCTTTTTTGTGGGCCATTGATTTGTATGATAGTTTTCCATCCTTTCATTTGAGTCCGTGTTTGTCTTGTTGAGTTAGGTGGGTTTCCTATAGACAGCATATTGTTGGGTTGTGTTTTCTGATTCATCTTCCTGTTGGTGGTCCGGGAGGTGGCACAGTGTTAAAGCTTTGAACTCTCAAGCATGACATCTCAAGTTTGATCCTTGGTAGCACATGTGCCAGAGTGATGTCTGGTTCTCTCTCTCTCTCTTCCTATCTTTCTCATAAATAAATAAAATCTTAAAAAAATTGTTATTAAAACACATTAACAATTTGAGTCCAGTGTTGTAATTCAGTTTACTAATTTGATACCATAAGTGCTTATATTGAAGGAATATATACTCAGAACTGAAGTCTGTGCATTAAAAAGCTTGAGATAGTCAATCTATTTCCTCTCTCTCAGACTAAGTAGTGATTTATAAGACTATATTAATAAGATTATATATTAACACCATTCCCACTACCTAGGGTCTGGGTCCCTACCCTCACCTCCCCTAGAGTAGATTTGGAAATCTACCTTCCCCCTCACTCCTGAGTTTAATACTCCAAACTCAGTCAATTTCTGCTTTGCACTTCCCTTTCTGCTCTACTTTCTCAACTTCCGTTAATGAGTGGGATCATCCCATACTCATCTTTCTCTTTCTGTCTTAACTCATTTAAATAATTCCTTCCAGCTCCATCCAAGATGGGTCGAAGAAAATGGATTCATTATTCTTAATAGCTGAGTAGTATTCCGTTGTGTATATATAGCACAAATTTTTTCAGCCACTTATCTTTTGTTGGACACCTGGGTAGTTTCCAGGCTTTGGCTGTTACAAACTGTGCTACTATGGACATAGGTATATACCTATATTTTTGGATGGTTGTGTTTGACTCCTTAGGATACATTCCTAGGAGAAGAGTTGCAGGGTCATAAGGAAGTTCTATTTCTATCCTTGTGAGTGTTCTCCATACTGCTCTACAAAAGGGTTGATCAATTTACGTTACCACCAGCAGTTCAAAAGGGTTCCTCCCCCAACCCCCCAACCTTTATAGCATTTGTTGTTGCTGTCATTTTTGATGTATGACATTCTCATAGGGGTGAGGTGGTATCTCATTGTTGTCTTTATTTGCATTTTTTTCTGATGATCAGTGACTTGGAGCAATTTTTCGTGTCTGTTGGCCTTTTGTATATTTTCTGTAGTGAATATTCTGTTCATATCCTCTGCCTACTTTTGAATTGGGTCATTGGCTTTTTTTTTTTTTTTTGCTGAGTTTGGTGAGCTATTTATATATTTTAGTTTTAGACTCTTATCTGATGTATGGCATATAAACATCTTCTTCCGTTCTTTGGGGATAGACTCCACTTCTTAACAGGAGTTGGAGGAAATACATATTGATTGGAGCATGACTCAGGAAGTGCTAGAGTATTGATGCTGCTTTTGCAAATCAATATAAACGGCATTTTCCATTTTGAAAAATGAAGGGTGATTCATAAATGAAAATGAAGGGTGATTCATTGTTAATACTGATAAATTCTGGGTCTCTTCATTTAATAGACTTGCCACTTATACATAAATTTAAGATTTTCTAGTTTTCCAGTTCATGTTGCACAAAGTTTAAGTCTACATTACTGAGTCGTATCATAATATACAGTTGTTGTTCCTATGAAGGACAAGAATTAGTAAGGTGTGTGGGAGGTGGAGAAAAAAAAAGAAGATACCCCTTCTGTGTCTTCACTGGAACTTTCTTCTTTTGTTAGAAGTTATAGTGTTGTTTATAGATAATATTACTTCAGGTTTTATCTTCCTGCCAAGCTTCAAGTAAAATTGAGAGAAATGTGTACAGCACAGAATTAAAGCATAAGAAATTATCTTAGATTTCAAAGTATTTAGTTTCATTAATGAAGATACTGGGATTCATAGACATAAATGACTATATTTATGACTTCATTTGTCAAAAACATAACAAAAATCCTAAAATATACCTCTCTCCATTGTTACTGGTCATCTCTATCAGGAGAAGCACAATGGACCCCTTTGTGGGCCCCCATAGGACCTTGCTCTCAACATGGATCAACAACGGTAGAGAATGTTCCATCCTCTGAAGGGAGGCCGGACAACATACTCTATGCTACACCTGAGGAAGATGGGTTGATATTGGGGCGGCTTGGAACGTTCCTACTCATGACCACAGAGTGTGAGCTTAGATCTAAAGGGATGAAGAGGTCACATAGGCTCCTAAGCTGAATATGGGCCCCATATCACATTAGATTGATGGGGTTTACAGTCAATAATATTCATATACTTTTCCCATATTTGGGAGCTACTCTCTTCCTTAACCCAGCTTTCTAGCCCTTTTTCCAGCCATGACATCATCTCTCAAGACAATAACTTGGATCCACCTGCATATCAGATTTCAGGCTCAGGAAAAAAAAAAAACAAGAAAAAAAAAACTAGTATAGTCATGGGTTCTTTGGGATATAACTAAAATAGGACTATTAACTATCTACAAAACGGTGACCCCCTGACTCTTCATCTGAACGATTCCAGCCATTAGGTTCATGATTAGTCAACAATTTGTTTGGCTTTATATGTTAACTCTTTTTCAGCCACGAGGTTCCAGATGCTAACATGATGCCAACCATACTTTCCTGGGCAGACGACCCCACCAATGTGTCCTGGAGCCCCACTTCCCCGATGCTTCGCTCCACAAGGGAAAGAGAGAGACAGCCTGGGAGTATAGATTGACCTGCTAATGCCCATATTCAGCAGGGAAGCAATTACAGAAGCCAGACCTTCCACCTTCTGCACCCCATAATGACCCTGGGTCCATGCTCCCAGAGGGATAATGAATGGGGAAACTATCAGGGGAGGGGATGGGATACAGAGTTCTGGTGGTGGGAATTGTGCCTCTCTTATCCTATGGTTTTTGTTATTGTTTCATTTTTATAAATAAAAATTAAAAATCCTAAAGTATGTCAGAAGAGATTTAAAACAAGATTATGGTGAGCTATCTACAGGAAAATAAAACTTGAACAAAGACATAAAAGATGTGAAAGTTGGCACTTGAGAGCAATTTCTCTGGTAGAATGCACATGAACTTTCAAAAATAAGTCATGTTACTGTTAGAGGCAGTAACTCTAGCATAGTTTTAAGTGTAGTTTTAAGTATAGTTGCTTTTTGCCCTCCTGCCCAGTGAGGTGGAAAAATTCCTTGCCCTTTTCCCCTTGACCAACAGGACCTAAACAGTGAAGGCCATCAGTTATTTTGCAAGCTGCTTGAAAGACCCTGCATCTGGCAAGCCTTATCAGGGCCTTTGCATAGGGTTTGAGGAATGCTGTTACCGAATAGTTACAGCAGATGGCCAGATAAAATTGCAAACAGATGGCTGGGTGGTCCCAGCAGATAGCAAAAGAATGTGGTGACCCCCACTTTGGCCGGGTCCTATTGGTCTGGTTCATGGTGTGATGTTTAGAACTAGCTCATGCTTTGCTCTGAATGGATCATGCTTTTGCTGAGTTTGAAATGATTGGATTTTGCATTTTCTATAGCATGTTATTGGATATAGGCTGATAAGGTGATGTGTTCCCCCTCCCTGAGTATAGTCTGAATTCCTATAAATTGTGTGGTTTGAGCCTTGTTCAGGGTCGAGTTGGTGGACTGCTGCCCGTTGCCACTCGGCCTGGATTCGAATTCGTTAATAAAATCTTTTGCTTCCTTGCAGTGGATGGTGGTTTGATTTTGCTCGCTAACAGTTACCATGAACAGAGACCCAGATTCAAGCCCTCAATCCCCCACTGTCATGGTAGAAACTTCACTTGATCTTAGCCGAAAGGCCGAGAGGCAATGGTAGAAATTTTCGGAGTGGTGGAGCAGTACCTTCCTCTTTGTTCATTGACTATTAACAATCATAATGGATATTTCAAAGAAGCAACAAGGTATTATGAGCAACTTTATGGCTATATAAACTAAAACAGACAGAGAGAATTAGAAAACCTGCATCAATTTCTTGCTGTATAGGTGTGTGTAAAATAGTGATATGCCATTTTATTTATTTATTTATTTTCCAATTTAAAGGTTATTTATTTATTTATTTACAAAAGGAGACATTAACAAAACCAAAGGATAAGAGGGGAATTCCACACAATTCCCACCACCAGATCTCCATATCCCATCCCCTCCCCTGATAGCTTTCCCTTTCTTTATCCCTCTGGGAGTATGGACCCAAGGTCATTGTGGGATGCAGAAGGTGGAATGGATATGCCATTTTAAAAGGTAATGAGCTCAAGAGCTTTTCCAACAGATTTATATTTAAGGAAGAATCAATTTCTGAAGAGTTTAAATTATTGCAGTTACAAAGGATGAAGTTCACATCCATTTTTGTGAATACCTGGGTATCAAATCTTTGAGAAAAGGCTGGCTAAGTAACAGTTATGAATAAACACAAAATAAATTATGAATTATTAGTGGGACTGGTATGTTAAATGATCAAGAGTGAAGATAACCCCACCTGTCCAGAGCCCTGTCCCACTAAGGAAAGAGAAACAGGCTGGGAGTATGGATCGACCTGCCAATGTCTATGTCCAGCAGAGAAGCAATTACAGAAGCCAGACCTTCCACCTGCTGTGCCCCGTAATGATCCTGGGTCCATGCTTCCAGAAGAATAAAGAGTAGGAAAATTTCCAGTGGAGGGGATGGGATATGGAACTCTGGTAGTGGGAATTGTGTGTAATTGTACTCCTCTTATTCTATGGTCTTATTGATCATTATTAAATAAAAAGTGTGAAGGTAGTGACAGAAAACAAATTACTCACTATGGTGCTACAACAGGTCCTATGACTTTATAGCTAGTATCACATAATAAAAACCTTTCATGCCACTCATAACTCTCAAGTCTAATTTCTATAATTGAAATTTCCAAACTTATGTAATCTTAAAAATTCTAAACCTTATTTAAGGTTAAGGCTCTTCTTTTCAAGTTTGGACCTGCTCCAGACATCTGCAATGGATGATTACAGGTTGGAGGTGGATGTAGGGGAAGAGAGTGGCGTGGTAGATTTCCAACTATTTTCTTGCCTTCTGGATCCTCTTCCCTCGATCATTTCCACACTGCTGTCATAAGGAATTTCTGCTATGTTCTTGCTTCTGTGATTTGTCAGGTATAAACTGAGCACCTGGGGGCATATATAAAGCAAAATAAGAGTGAATTTTTCATATAATAATCTCTAATGCACAATTTATCATAAGAAGAAGAAATATTTGTTAGGTTCTATGTAGTTTTTTTTGCACCACAGTCCTAACTAGGGTAACAACTCTTACTGAATTCTGTATCATTGAGTAAAAAAGTGCAAGAGAATTTTGTCATCATTACCAGTGTGAGGGGTCATCTGTATGATACTGTAACCACCAGAGAACGTCTAATCAATATGAATTATATTTAAAGCAGAAGGCCTTCTTACCCTGTGGTAAAACAGATGATGTTAATCCCTTAGAAATGAGCTTATGCAATGCAATTAGCAAAAAAGTAGATCAAGTATATAAGTAGAAGTTAGATTGTACATGCCATGTTTGGATCTTTCAATAGGGAGCAGAGTTGATGAAGAACTGATGAAAGTCGTGGAGAAATGATGGCACTAGGGAAGCTCATTAAATAAGGAGAATTTTTATTTTTGACAATGTGATTTTGGTTGGTACAAAAGTATTTTATGTTTAGAATATGAAGTGTACATAAATGCTTACATTCAAAGTATTTGCTTTGGTCGGGTCTGCAGTTGAGCAATGGAACATCTTTTAGAAGGCAGCCCATTTTAAAGCCATGCTATTTGAAATGATATGTAATATAAAACAGTACTGGAGGTTGCCAGTAGATGGAACCATAGATTTTAGAAATTCATATTGATGTTTCCTTTCTAGTAAACAGTGGTTATATAGGAATATTACAGCTTTAAGAATGCGTAACTTAAAAAAATAACAATAGCCTAGATATGTATCAGCTAAACTAACGAGTAGCAACCAAACTAAATGATTAACTATGAGGGAGGTTACTTCTTTAAGGACACATCTTGGAAAACATTAAGATTTTAGTATCTATGAATGCAATTCAGTTATTCAGATAAGAAAAAATAACCCTTTACATATCCAGAAAATAATATCAGTAATGTATGCAGTTAAGTAGGAAGGTAATATTTATAGATTTAACGCAACCACCATTGAGTGGGTGGGAGATAGTTTACCCAGGAAAGTGTTTGCTTCACCATGTGTGAAGGCATGGTTTTGAACCTTGACACTATAAAGGAATACCATAGAAGGCGCCAGGGGGAGCTCTGTGAATGGTGCCATAGGGCCAAGGTATCTCTGCTATCCCTCTTCTCTCTCTCTCTCTTCTTGACTCATTAAATTTAAAAAAGAAAGAGGCATACTGGCTTTAGGAGGCCTTGAGTTCATCCTCTGACTCTTGGCCTCCTTCCTTCCTTTCCTTTCACTTCCCCTCCCCTCCCCACCTCCCCTCCTTTCCCCTCCCCTTCCCCTCCCCTTCCCCTCCTCTCCCCCTCCCCTTCCCCTCCTCTCCCCCTCCCCTTCCCCTCCTCTCCCCCTCCCCTTCCTCTCCTCTCCCCCTCCCCTCCCCTTTCCCCTTTCCTCCCTTCCCATTGCCCCTTTCCCCTTCCCTCCCAGCCCTCTCCTCCCCTTTCACCTCTCATCATTCCTCCCCTCCCAGTCCTCCTCCCCTCCCCTTTCCCTTCTCCTCTCTTCTCCCCTCCCATTTCTCCTCCCCTCTCCCTTCCCTTTCCCCCTCCCCTCCCACCACCCTCCCCTCCCCCTTTCTTCTCTCCCTCTTTCCCTTTCTCCTCTCCTCCCCTCCCCCTTTCCCTTTCCTCTCCTCTCCCCTTTCCCCTCCCCTCCCTTCTCCTCCCCTTTCCCCTTCCTTCCCCTTCCACCTCCCCTCCTCTCTTCCTTTCCTTTCTTTTGTGCTCTTTCCTTTCTTTTTACTAGAACACTATTCAGCTCTGCCATGTGGTGGTGCCTCAAACTAGGAATTGAACCTGAGACTCTGGAGCCTCAAGCACATGTCTTTTTAAATTTTTTTTTATTTAAGAAAGGATTAATTAACAAAACCATAGGGTAGGAGGGGTACAACTCCACACAATTCCCACCACCAAATCTCCATATCCCACCCCCTCCCCTGATAGCTTTCCATTCTCCATCCCTCTGGGAGCATGGACCCAGGGTCATTGTGGGTTGCAGAAGGTAGAAGGTCTGGCTTCTGTAATTGCTTCCCCGCTGAACATGGGCGTTAACTGGTCGGTCCATACTCCCAGTCTGCCTCTCTCTTTCCCTAGTAGGGTGTGTCTCTGGGGAAGCTGAGCTCCAGGACACTTTGGTGGGGTCTTCAGTCCAGGGAAGCCTGGCCAGCATCCTGATGGCATCTGGAACCTGGTGACTGAAAAGAGAGTTAACATACGAAGCCAAACAAATTGTTGAGCAATCATGGACCCAAAGCTTGAAATAGTGGAGAGGAAGTGTTAGGGAGGTACTCACTGCAAACTCTAGTGTACTTCTGCTTTCAGGTATATATTTTCAAGCACATGTCTTTTGCTAAAAGATATACTCTTTTCTATGTCTTGGCTCAGCATAAAAACAACCCCTCCCCCCCAAAAAAATAAAATAAAGAGAGGGCAGAGGTAAAGCCAAGGAATTTTATTCTTCATTTGTGTGTGTGTGTTTCAAGCACTCATATTGCTAAAGTTTATATCTGTTACCAGATGATCCAAATTTCTCTGAAGGAAAACTACTGGATACTTTTACTCATATGTGCAGTATAAAGATCTGACACATATTAAATTGTAACAAAAATAGTAGCCAAACTGTTTCTAAGAATTTATGAGAACTATGATGGTTATCCTGACGTTGGAGATGGGGAGCAGAACTGTTGTGGATGTAGAACTATACTCTCATAATCTTATCTTATAAACCATTACTGAATCACTAGGGAAAAAATAAATATAACACCCTTATCATGGGTCATAATGCTTATTTAATTTTTTTCCCCACAAGGGTCTTTGCTGGGGCTAAATGCCTACATGATTGCACTCTTCCTGGCCATTTTATTTTTTGATAGAGCATAAGAGACAGAGAACTAGAGAGGAAGAGAGACGGAAAGACACCTACAGCAATGCTCCACTGCTTATGAAGCATCGACCTGCAGGTGGTTATCTGTGTGTTATCTACCTGGTATGTCACCAAAATTTTTTTGTTAAGATTTTTCCTTGTTTGTTTGGATGCAGACTGGCTTATAACTCTATTTTTCTTACTTGTTTTTGTGCTATTTCAAAGATTACTCATTTAATACAGACAGAATTTAAGAGAGTGAGGTATTAATAATCTGGGGGGCTAAATATAGTTTGGAATCCCCAAAAGATATGTTGTTGAGTGCTTGAAGTTTTGAAGGGTATATAGGTAGTGGCTGGTTGCCACTAAGTCAATTCATAAGTGATAGTGAACTAGGGCTGCAGGTGTCTCTCCATCTCTTTCCCTCTCTGTCTCCTCCCTTCTCAATTCGTCTCTGTCTCTATACAGTAATAAATAAATGAAATTAAAAAAATTTAAAAAATATATAGAACCTGTGTTTGTAGCAGCACAATTCATCCCAAATATTTTGATAGCTTGTGGGTTTCTTTTCATTTGACTCTAGGAGCATTTTATTTTCTTCCTTGATTTCCTCTTTGACCCAGTTGTTAAGTAGCGAACTGTTCAGTTTCCATATTTTGGCATTTTACTACTTTTCTGTTTATTGTTTAATGTTAGTTTAATTCCAGTGTGGTCTGAGAAGATGCTTAAATCATTTTAATGTTCTTGAATTTGCTGATATTGCCTTTGTGGCCTAGCATGTGGTCTATCCTTGAGAATGAACCATGTGGACTCGAAAAGAAAGTGTATTCCAGTTTCTTGGGGTGAATAACTCTGATAATGTCCAGTAGGTCTAATTTTATCTAACTCTTTGTTTAATTCTGTTTTTATTAATTCTCTGCCTAGATGATTTGTAAATTTGAGAGCATACAAATGCTGGAGAGGCTGTGTGGACAAAGAAACCCTCCTGCACTGCTGGTGGGAATGTAAACTGGCCCAACACCTATGGAGAGTGGTCTGGACAACTCTCAGAGGCTAAAAATGGATTTTCCCTATAACTCTGCAATTCCTCTCCTGGGAATATAACCTAAGGAATCAAACACACTCATACAAAAAGATCTGTGTACACTTTCTATGTATGTATAGCAACACAATTTGTAATAGCCAAAACCTGGATGCAACCTAGGTGTCCAACAAAAGATGAGTGACTGAGAAAGTTGTGGTATGTATACACAATGGAATACTACTTAGCTATTAAGAATGATGGATTCACTTTCTTCATCTCATCTTGAATGGAATTTGAAGGAATCATGTTGAGATAAGCAAGAAAGAGAAGGATGAATATGGGGTGATCTCACTCATAGACAGAAGTGGAAACACAAAGCATAACTTCGACTGGATTTGGTGTATTGCACCAAAATAAAGGACTCTGAGGTGATGAGGGGGTTTGAGTCCTGGTGCATGATGGTGGAGGAGGACCTAAGTGGGGGTTAGAATGTCTTGCAGAAAACTGAGAAATTTTACACATGTACCAACAACTGTATTTATTGTTTACTGTAAATCATTAATCCCCAAACTAAAAAAAAAAAGTTATGGAATGTATGCTCCATGGAGTACTACTTTACAGTTTTATAAAAGGTAATATTGTGTTCTGTGGGACAAAATTGATGAAACTGGAGATGATTACCCTTAGTGAAATAAGTAAAGAAGTGAAAGACAACTGCCAAATGGTTTCACTCATACGGGGAATCTAGAGAACTGGAATACATGATCCTGGGGGAAAACAAAAACAGAAATAAGCAAACTGTCTCTAAGGCTTTGAGGGAATTATGGTGGTTATCACTGGGAGGGTGAGAGTATAGAATTTTGATGGAAGTTATGATGTGGAACAGTATTATGTAACCCTACAACCTTGTAACCTATTAATCACTCAAAAACGTCACTCTTCTGCTATCATTCAAGAAGTATATGTGTAGCATACACTAAGAAAATCTTTCCTACTTTCTTTAAAAAGGTACGTTAACTATCAAGGTGTAGTTCTGTATCCAATAGCTGTGTTTGATAACTGGGTTGACTACATGCACTGGCCTTCCTGGAACAGTACTAATTTATGCCTGTTATATATATATATATGCCTGTTATATATATTTATGCCTGATATATATATATATAGCCAGGTGGTAGAGCACATAGTTAAGTGAAATTTTTTATTTTATTTTATTTTATTTTATTTTTTCCAGAACACTGCTCAGCTCTGGTTTATGGTGGTAAAGGGAATTGAACCTGGGACTTCTCAGCCTCAGGCATAAGAGTCTCTTTGCTTAACTACTATGTATCTATCCTCATCTATGCCTTCTCTTAATGTAGTTATTGAAAGTGCCACCTCTCATTGGTGGATAACACATTATATGGTTAGGTTATAATGTCAATTTTACAAGTTTTAGGAGAAAGTATTAATACAGTTTACATTTCTGTACCCTCCTAGATTTATATGTAGTATTAGTTTTTAATTTATTTGATTTTTTATTATCCTAAGACATGGGAATTTATCTTTGTTTTATTTAGAACCTCTTTGATTTCAGTTACTAAGAGAGAGGCATATTTCTACTATTTGGTGACTTATTCTTTATTTAGTGTATTTTTTAAATTTGAAAAGTAATATAAGTGTTGTAGAAATTTAGAAAATTGGGGACTGGGTGGTGGTTCAGCACACGTTACAATGCACAAAGACCCAGGTTTGAGCCCCCATTCTCCATCTGTAGGGAGAAAGCTTTGCAAATGGTGAAGCAGTGCTGCAGGTGTCTCTTTGTCTCTCTCTCTTTATCTCTTCTGTCCCTCTTGATTTCTGACTGTCTCTGTCCAATTAATATATAAAGATAATTAAAAAGAAGAAATTTAGAAAATTTCAGAAATACTAAAAGAAATAAAGAACAGCTGCCATTTTATTCAGAGATAACCTTTTAGAATTTCTTTAATATCTTCTATGTACATTTTCTGTAGAAGTCATATACCAGGCATTCTTTTTTTTTTTGAAATTTTTTATTTAAGAAAGGAGACATTAACAAAACCATAGGGTAGGGGGGGTGCAACTCCACACAATTCCCACCACCCAATCTCCATATCCCATCCCCTCTCCTGATAGCTTTCCCATTCTCTATCCCTCTGGGAGCATGGACCCAGGGTCATTGTGGGTTGCAGAAGGTAGAAGGTCTGGCTTCTGTAATTGCTTCCCCACTGAACATGGACGTTGACTGGTGGGTCTCTGGGCAAGCATAGCTTCAGGACACATTGGTGGGGTCTTCAGTCCAGGGAAGCCTGGCCAGCATCCTGATGGCATCTGGAACCTAGTGGCTGAAAAGAGAGTTAAAAAAAAAAAAGCCAATTGTATGTTAACTCTCTTTTCAATCACCAGGTTCCAGATGCCACCAGGATGCTGGCTAGGCTTCCCTGGATTGAAGACCCCACCAATGTGTCCTGGAGCTCAGATTCCCCAGAGACACACCTTACTAGGGAAAGAGAGAGGCAGACTGGGAGTATGGACCGACCAGTCAACGCCCATGTTCAGCGGGGAAGCAATTACAGAAGCCAGACCCTCTACCTTCTGCAACCCTCAACGACCCTGGGTCCATGCTCCCAGAGGGCTAGAGAATGGGAAGGCTATCATGGGAGAGGGTGGGTTATGGGGATTGGGTGGTGGGAATTGTGTGGAGTTGTACCCCTCCTACCTTATGCCTTTGTTCACTAATCCTTTCTTAAATAAAAAATTAAAAAAAAAAAAAAAGCCAAACAAATTGTTGAGCAAACATGGACCCAAAGGTTGGAATAGTGGAGAGGAAGTATTGGTGGGGGTACTCTAGTGTACTTCTGCTTTCAGGTATATATTTTGCACTTGTTTATGCATACATGTGAACATATGCTCTATCTCATGGGACCTAGTCTATATCTAGGTTTTGGGACTTTGTTAGGAAGTGAACCACCTGGGATGGAATTAGAGAATACTATGAAAGGAAAGGTCTCACCGGTGTAATGAAGCTGAAGGGTTGTCCTTCCACACCTGAAGTCTCTGGACACAGTCTGAGCTAAAGCATGTTGAGGTGGCACTTGTTGTGTTGATTAGGATACCAGGCATTCTGTATCATATAAATGTAGGTATTTTAAATTAGAGAAACAGAACTTCAGGGGTGTGATTTATTTTATTATTATCAATTATTGTTATTAACCAAAGCAGTTCTCAGTTGTGGCTTTTGGTGGTGCCAGGGATTTAACCTGGGACATTGGTGGCTCAGACATCGATGCTATCTCTATTGGGGCCAGGCTGTGATGCGCCTGGTTGAGTACATACATTACCATGTGTGACCACCTAGATTAAGCTGCAGTCCTCACTACAGGAAGAAAGCTTCATGAGCAGTGGAGTAGTGCCTTTCTCCTTCCCACCCTATGTCTCTATCAGGAAAGAAAGAAAAGAAAGAAAGAAAAAGAATGAAGAAGGTAAAGAAGAACAAGGAGAAGGAGGAGAAGGAGGGGGGGGGAGGAGGAGGAGGAGGAGGAGGAGGAGGAGAAGGAGGAGGAGGAGGAGGAGGAGGAGGAGGAGGAGGGATCTCCAGGGCCAGTGGAGTCTACCAAACTCAAACCATAACTCTGGTGCCAAAGAAACACAGAAAAAAAGATACAAAGTTATAAAAGTTACTGCACTATGGGTCTCGGGCAGTGGAGCAACCTGTAAAGCACACAAGATAACATCACAAGGACTGTGTTTAGACCCATGCAGTGTAGAGGGGGGAGAAGCTTCACAAGAGGTAGAGCAGGCTGCAGGTCTCTCTCTCCCCTTCTCTCGCTCTATTTCTCTCTGTATCAAAATAATACTAATAATATGGTTTTCCATGTTTTGAAGTATTCTACAACAGTAAATTGAAAAGTCTTATTTATTTGAATCTATCATTATTTATTGGCTGGCATTGCCTGAGTCCTCATACACGAATGATTTCACCACTTCAGGCTGATTTTGTTATTCATATATATAGAATCAATGAGTAGACATACAGATAAACAGAGAAGGAGGGACACTGAAGCACCAAGTTTCCCTTTGAACCACTTTACATGTGTGGAAGTTACTTGAAAGTTGGAAAAAATAAAATAATTCAGAGACAAAAGACACTCTTTTGAGGGTTTTCTTACACTGGCAGTTTTCTGTAGGTTTCATTTAGTTAGACTAAAGACATATCACATCCACATTTTGCAATTTTTTTAAAAGATAACTTAATCTGTTTTAAGGAAATAATAACAGTTGATGTAAAATGGGGTCTAAACTTTCTCCTTTAAAGTTTAAGAGGGATTATATATGCACCATTTTTTACCCATGTCTTTAGGTTTGCAGACTATGAGAATACAAGTTTACTGCAGGAACACCAATAGTGACATTTCTTATACTTAACGTTGAATATTAATTTTAATTAAAGTGTTATTTTTTGGGGGGCTGTGAAGACAGCATAATGGTTATGCAAAAGGCTCTCATGCCTGAGGCATGAAAGGGGAAGGGGAGACAGAGAGGGAGAGAGACAAAGAGACACATGCAGCCCTGCTCCACCTCTTGTGAAGCTTTCCCCCTGCAGGTGGGGACCAGGGACTTGAACCTGCAACCTTGCACACTGCAGTGTGTGCATTTAACCAGGTTTGCCACTGCCTGGTCCAAAATTTATAGTTCTAGTAAATGTCAGAAAAGTACTGTTCTGTGAACTGACATCTTCATGAAGTAATGTGTCGTGGGCTTGCTGGGTTCCTTATGGGAACTACAGTGTCATTGCATAATTAGAATTATACTATACCATGTAAAAACAAATGTTACCAGAACAGGGAAGATCCTGGTGGTCTATATTTCCTACATTCTTTATCCTTCTTTCATGATGATCTACTCAGTATGCTGCTCTCAAACTTTTTTTCTTCTTAAATTGTGCTAAGATTTAGATGTTCATTAGGAAGTTTAAAAATATACTTCTCAGGGGGCCAAGTGGTAGCACAGTGGGTTCAGTGCACATGGCACAAAGCACAAGGACCAGCATAAGGATCCCGGTTCGAGTCCCCTGCTCTCCACCTACAGGGGGGTGGCTTCAAAAGCGGTGAAGCAGGTCTGCAGGTGTTTATCTTTCTCTCCTCCTCTCTGTTTTCCCCTCCTCTCTTGATTTCTCTCTGTCCTATCCAACAATAGCAACAGCTATCACAATAACAACCACAGTGAGGGCAACAAAATGGGAATAATAGCCTCCAGGAGCAGTGGATTCATAGAGCTGGCACCGAGCCCCAGTGATAATCCTGGAGGCAAAAACAAACAAACAAACAAACAAACAAAAACTACTTCTCTGAGAAGTAGTTCTAGTTCATCAGAGGTCAAACATTTTCATCACAGGAACAGAGACTGGAGGACAATTTGTTTATCGTATGTCTTATGGACACTATGCCCAACACAAAACATCAATAATATCTTCCACAACATATTAGATCTCCTCTATTATTTGTTCTAAACACTCCTTCCTCTCTTACCCTTAATTCTGTAGTCAGAATCCAAGGATTTGCTGTGTCTGTTCTTTTACCTTGTTGCTCTATATCCATATATGAGTGCAACTATCCAGTATTTATATTTCTCCTTCTGACATATTTTATTTAACATCATCCCCTCAGGTTTTATCTATGCTGTCACGAATGGCAATATTTTAGCTTCTTTTGTTTAAATGAGCAGAGTAGTATTCCACTGTGTACATATACTTTATCTTCTGTATTTCCTCATCCATTGATGAGGCACTTGGGTTATCTCCTTCTCTTGGCTATTGCAAATAGTGCTCCCATGCCCAAAGGGTTATTATATCTTTCTGAATGAGAAGTTTTATATTCTTTGGTTTGATAATTAGATGTGATATTGCTAGTTAATTATTTAAATTTTCAATTGAGGTAATGTTGGCTTATACTCCTATGCCTTAGAGCTGTAATCTCACTAGTTGTGTTGTTATACCCACCACAAAGTACCAATATTAGCCCCCTTATAATCACTGTACCCTTCCATCTTTGGTCATCTCAAATTTGCCTCAGAGTCCTAGGGCTTGATTTTATTTGACTTTGTCTGATCCCTTGCTTTGTTTTTTTTTTTTTTATTTCCCACATAAAAATGAAATAACTCAGTACTTGTTCTCTTTCTTTCTTTTTATTTATAAAAAGGGAACACTGACAAAACCATAGGATAAGAGGGGTAAAACTCCACACAATTCCCACCACCAGAACTCCATATCCCATGCCCTCTCTTGATAGATTTCCTATTCTTTTTTAAAATTTTATTTATTTATTTATTTTAAAAAGGAGAAATTAACAAAACCATAGGAGAGGAGGGGTACAACTCTACACAGTTCCCACCACCAGATCACTATATCCCATCCCCTCCCCTGATAGCTTTCCTATTCTTTTTTTTTTTAATTTAAGAAAGTATTAATTAACAAAACCATAGGGTAGGAGGGGTACAATTCCACACAATTCCCACCACCCATTCTCCTATCCCACCCCCTCCCCTGATAGCTTTCCCATTCTCTAGCCCTCTGGGAGCATGGACCCAGGGTCATTGTGGGTTGCAGAAGGTAGAAGGTCTGGCTTCTGTAATTGCTTCCCCGCTGAACATGGGCGTTGACTGGTCCGTCCATACTCCCAGTCTGCCTCTCTCTTTCCCTAGTAGGGTGGGTCTCTGGGCAAGCAGAGCTCCAGGACACACTGGTGGGGTCTTCAATCCAGGGAAGCCTGGCCGGCATCCTGATGACATCTGGAACCTGGTGACTGAAAAGAGAGTTAACATACGAAGCCAAACAAGTTGTTGAGCAATCATGGACCCAAAGCTTAAAATAGTGGAGAGGAAGTGTTAGGGGGATACTCACTGCAAACTCTAGTGTACTTCTGCTTTCAGGTATATATTTTGCAGTAGTTTACGGATATGTGTGAACATATACTCTCTCTTACAGAAACTGGTGTATATCTAGGTTTTAGGACTTTGTTAGAAAGTGAACCACCTGAGATGGAATTAGAGTATACTATGAAAGGAAAGGTCTCACCCGAGTAATGAAGCTGAAGGGTTGTCATTCCACACGTGAAGTCTCTGGACACAGTCTGAAGTGAAGCATGTTGAGGTGGCAATCGTTGTGTTGGTTAGGTTGTGATCGTCAGATGCAATATTATTTGATATGGATTGGGAGAGGCATACAGGAAAGTGGGCCCTATACAATGGTTCCAGGACTGGGGGAAGTAGAGGCTCTATAGTGGAGATGTGAGGTTCCTGCTGTCTTAGGGTTCAAAAAGACAATCGATAGTTAATGTTATCATCACATTAATTGGTAATTGGGTTAACTTTGAAAAGTCCTTTTGTTAGGGTTTGCTGTACAGTACCCAGTATCTTGTATATAGCTGTGCTATTGGTTGCTTCTGATCTACTTGGTCTAGGCTTTTGAGAGAGTTTGCATATCAATTACACTGCATATATTGAGAAAAGATTCAGTTTGTGTTTTGAAAAACTTCGAGACATACAATTAATTTTCCCCCTCTCGTATTAATTAACTAGTGATGTATATGACTACATTTTACTAGGAGTGTACATAAACACCATTCCCACCACCAAAAGACTGACCTATCCCTCCCACCCACTCCCACCCCCCACTGGTCCAGGAAGCTGCATGTCTACCCCTTACCTCAGGGTTATTACTTTGGTGCCCTACTTACAATTTGGTCAGGTCCTGCTTTTAGTTTCCCTTTCAGATCTTCTTCCACAACTTCTGTTGATGAGTGGGACCATCCCATACTCATCTTTATCTTTCTGACTTAGCTCACTTAACATAATTCCTTCTAGCTCTGTCCAAGATGGGTCAGAGAAGGTGGGTTCATTGTTCTTGATAGCTGTATACTATTCCATTGTGTATATATATATATATATATATATATATATATATATATATATATATATATATATACCACAGCTTTCTCAGCCACTCATCTGTTGTTGGGCACCTGGGTTGCTTCCAGGTTTTAGCTAT